>NW_005187436.1:3408142-3427484 GCF_000239375.1 Pundamilia nyererei | reverse complement strand
TTAATTATGGTCTTAATTAGTGTCCACAAGGGCAACAAAGAAGGATACGCTTTCCCATATGACTAACAAACCGCTACAGCATGAGCATACAATGCCCCTTAACCAACCCTGGTGACATCTGGTTTCAAAAAGCTAAGATAATGATGGTCAATACACTCAGCTTCACAATGGGACTTCGATGATGTTATGGCGATTACGTTTCACCTGTATATGCAGTCTATGACCAGTAATGTTGTTTCTCATCTTTTATTTATTTTAAATTCTTCTGGCATATATTTTACTTCTTATGCTATTCATTGAACAATGCCCAAGATGTAACAACATAAAAAATATATGCACAGATACTCACATGACTGTGTTGTCATCAACCAAAATGTCACAGCTATGAGCAGGGCAAGAAATGGTCTGTAAAGGAAACACAGAAGGTAGATAATTAGAGAACCACCTTTTGAAATAGTAAAGGCGGTATCAAATAGCACCCTCTGCAATTTGTTTTGTTGGATCACAGTGGTAAAGAAGAGGAAGAGCAGCTGCCCTTTCTGATTTAACTTTTTTAGGCTTGCCCTGTGACAGTTACAAGAACACAAACTCTGTCTAAATGTCAAGTGAAGACAATGAAACCCCCAAAATTACAGCCACTGTGTCATTCTTTGAAGGTCTATCTGCAAGTTAAATGCGCTAAATGTATAAATTAAAAGGAGTGTATGGATGCGTGTCAATGACTGAATAGAATAGCTAACGTAGAACTCGTCACAGTTTTTCAAAGTACTGTAAAATTGCAAAAGAGCAAGAAAACCAAACGACTCATCATGGGAGCGTCTGAAATTCTTAAACTAACATGAACAATTCAAATTATTGCAAAGATACAAAGAAAGAAATGTTGATGTTGCAGACATGAAATACTTCCAAGCAGAGGTGCTGACGCATGGTGTAACAAACAAAGAACAACAGCGTTGAACTGAACACACTATCCCACTGTCATGGATACACAGTTCAGCTTTTTGAGTTAGGATTACACTGATATCCAATCCTAATATCAAATGAGTTGATCTGTAAATTATACTGGTTGGATAGTGGCTACTAGTATCTGTATCTGCACATAGGCTGGTAAGCGAGAAGGTAGACGAGAACTGCTGAGGACTCTTGGTGCCCTCTTACCTTTGATTAAGAGAAAACGGACATTGCCACTTGTTGCATAAAAGTCACAAGTTCTATTCTAAATAAATCTTAAAATTTTGAAGTAGATACCTGTCCCATTCCTTCTTCAATTATTTTGGTCGTCAGATAATCTCCCCAACACTGCATGCAGAACTTGTGTCCACACTCCAGGCCTGTAAAATACTGTTAAACAAACAGTATCAACAAAAAGCAGATAGTTTATAATTTGGAATGAAACACACAAGGTATGAAAAAATTAGTAACCAAGTAGGAAAAGCCTTCAGAGGCCAGTGAAAACCATTCTAAGAAAAACATCACCTGGATTTTACACTGTTTTAACAACCTGATTGAAATAACACTGAAATGTGTGCTCCAAATGATAATATTCTAAATTCAGACAGTTATGGTAATCCATAGTTCTGACATCACATCATCTTAACTGAAGAACTAAACATGATGATGTGTGCCTTTTATTTACAGATCCATTTTCACCTTAACATTAAACCCTTTCCACCCAGGAGGTTCCTTTACCAATTTTTTAAAACACCAAGCACCTCTGTTTTGAGAAGACTGCAATGTGCACTGCATTAAATAAAGCAGTGCCTGGCATAACTGGTATAAAATAAATTTGGCATACAATATGTTGTTGGGAATTTTTTAGAATCCATTCAACAAAAGAAATGTAATAGACAAGTGACATTTATGTTATTGAACAGCTTTATATTCAAAGAACAATTCTTTTATTAATATTGTTATTGGAGGACAGTTTTTATAAAACAGCTACTGAGTCCTTATGTATAGCTTTGATCAGAGAGATGTAAAAATGTAATTTGTTTTTCCCCCCTTGTATTTTTAATGTCCCTCTGGCCTGATGACAGAGTCACCAAATCCAAGGTTGTTCATGGGGAGGAGCTATTACTGAATAAATGTGGCTGAAAAAAAAATGCTATTGTATGGGGGGGGATAAGTTTGTATCTGTTTATAAAGATCTTATAACATGTATAAGAAACAGAAATCCTAGCAATTTATTTTCTTAGCTGTTGTAACCACCTTTTGTTATGTTAAATGACTTTTAGCAAAGCTTTTAACTAGTCTTTAAAATATAAAAAATAAAACAGGTTTCCCCATTTGTAACAAAACAGGATTACAATGTCCCTGCCTCTGATGATGCTCTCCTGTTGTTTCTCCACTTGCATTACAAAAGTTAAAGTGTGCATTAAATTGCCTGACAACACATTAAGATAGTGGAGCTCCATGTTAGTGTCATTATGTGACTCACAGAGTTGGGGAAGTTCAGATAGCAGATCTGACATGGCATGTCCTGTGCCGATGATCTAGTGTTGATTGGAGGACGTATTCGGGGCTTCTTACTCGGGTTAATGACATGACACTCAGAGAAAAGCTTGTCCAGATTACCATCAAAATACCTGAATAGATTGAAATAAAATAAGCTTTTAGATACGCTCTGCTATGAACCTTTTGGTTGACACTTGTCAGGAAGTTAAAAATGGCCAAGAATGTAATTTAGAATTTCTTACCTTTCCATGAGCTTTTCTTTATCCCAGTTGAAGTGACTGAGAAGAATGCGTGTTATTGTTGCAGGATTCTAAAGGAACAAGAAATAGTTTGTGAGAAACATTTTTGATTTTTACTTGCAACTTCTACTAGTTTCAATGAGCTAGAGGGTCCAACGGTTGTAATGGCTTTCAGGCCTTTTCAGCTTTTAAAGCCTGATTAAAGATAAGTATTGAATTAGGAAGGTAAAGGTAATATATTCTATGGCAGGACATTAAACTATTTTGCACATTAGAAATAGGGTTAGAAAACATAAGCAAGTTCTCATATTTGATCTTGCTGTTCACCCATGTACATCAGTGAATGGACATAAAAACAGCTGCCCATTACACTAAATACAACACAAAGCAACTACAGCTTTACAAGTTATCACAAAATTAAATCATCACAATCTAAGCCATAATAATAGACAATATGTTTAGAAAAGTTTGTATTCATTACAGCTATTCAATGAAGCACACTCAGGCATGTATTCCTTTCTTATAACCACAGTAGCTGTTAAAGATGACACAACTGAGACAGTTTTTATTTTTTAAATAAACAAAACGTTTTAGTCTTTAGAAGTCTGTATGCATATTACACTGGATGAAGCCAAATGTGGCACTTATGTCCCACTGATGTGACAATTGTGATTTCTGATGACTCAAACTAATAAATACCCTACAAAATGGATTTAATCATCATGCTTGATCATATATACCCAGTCCCATTTGTGGCTTAATATAAGGACTTTCCGTCCAAATTGCAGTTAGAGAGCCATAGATGTATAAACACCTATAAAAGTACTGTTTTTGTAGATCTTTTGCCTGGGGGGAAATAAAATAAAAATACAATTTCTAGGTTACTGAAGCCTACACATTGATAGGAAAGTGGTTTAAGTTGGGTAAAGAAAGGATGCAAGGATTCACCCACCAGATGGATCCTTGCAAAATCACCTCCATATCTGATGGAATTATGTTGCTAAATGTGTTCTTACCCACCCAAGAACTATATCATTTTTAGGAGCCGTCCAGAAACACTTTACATTTCTTCCAAATAAAGTAATGCTAACTCACACCCTTGTCGGTAAATGGACCAGTCATGCTTTTGGCCATGTCACTCCCCACAAAGGCCTTTCAGAACCAGGAAAACCACTGGCTTACACCATCATTCTGAAAATACTTTGGAATTATAAAGCGTGTCAGGTTCAGAAACAGGTAGTATACACATAATTTGTTTGTTGTATTCTAAATGTGTAACAGGTATCTCACAAACTATCTGAAAATGTGGATGATGGTGTAACAGTAGCATAAAATGGACTATGTCCAGTGCCAAGGCTGTACAGTTTAGGGAAAGCACTAGGGATGATGAGGAACCTCTCTCCATGTACCTGTTAATACAAATATTTCTTATTATACTCCATTTACTATAGTTCAGGGATTAGAATAACTCTGTATTCTAATGTGAAATTACTGTAAGGTACTAAATTAGTGTTTAACCCAAGTTACAAACTGCTCTTTAAAAATGGGGAAAGCTATACCCTCAAACTACCCATATAACACATAATAATTAGTTGTTTGGAAAATATCTGTGAGATTTAGGAGACCACATGTATATGTTGCACATATGTGGCATCTCACTTGTCAAATATAAAGAAGTGACCAAAAATTAGTGTATTGTCTCCCTAGCCCAATGCCCATTTTACAATTTCAAAGAAAGTGGTCCAGGTTTGTACCAAATCCCACCTAACCCTGTAATGGACTGTTCATTGGCCCAGAAAAACAGCCCTGCTTGTATATCTCTACTTTGGTGCTCACCTTGGCGGAATAATTAAGTCAGGATACACCTTGAGATAACAAAAATCATAACATTGGAAAGGACTGACAACATATTTAGTATGTTCTGACTGTATTATGTACACCTAGCTAACACTAACACACCCTAAAACAGATATGCAAAACATACAACAATGATGATGGTATCTTTTATAAGGGCACTGATTCAATTTTACACTTCCTTTAGCTGTTATTCTTTGTGGTTCCACTGCAAAATGTTCTTCTAATTTATCTAACCACGTTGATATGAATGGGTTGGTCAAAAGATTAGTAGTACTTCTCAGTACCGATGACTAAAGTTGATGTAAACTTGACCACTATGAAGCCAATGCATGTTAATAAAGTACTGGCTTTTTGAAGCATATTCTACAAACGTCATATCAGAAGATCTATGTATGGATTAACTTTAAAGGCATTTGTTGGTGCTGCAAAACCCTGAAAATTTAATAATTAAACATAAACAATATTTAACGGGGATAAAAATCACCGTGTTACTCGTTTTTGCTGTAGAAAAGAAATTGCCATGCGGCCGTAGGGTAGAAAAATAATATGTATCATTATTGGCCAATTTTAGTTTTTAGGCTTGTTTATATAGAAATCAACATAAAACTCCAACGCATTTTCTCAGATACCAAACTGGATGCTGAGTTATCAAGATCATTTTCCATTTTATTCTGAGCTCAAGTGAAGCTCTGTGAAAGGAAATGGAGGCCCAGGTTAACGCTAGCTTAAAGCGAAGAACTTCCCCCCGTTTCTTCATAAATTTCATTGAAAGCTATCGCAAAATTTAACTTTTTATGTTTTTGGTAAAAAATGAAATTATCATAACCCGTTCTTTTACATAAGCGTAACTAAGCTAGCATCCCACTTGCTAACTTATCGCTGGCCAAGCCTTTGGGTCCAACGTTAAAATAACACTAAACGCAAGGTTTAGCTTTAGAAATGCAAAATTTCTGAAAACCCAAGTTTCAGTTAACATCTCAACGCACACTATCTGTCGTCTAGCAGGAGCTGGCACTTAACACCATCCTGGTCTAGAGCTTTTGCTGTAAGATGCTATGTAGCCAGCGAGCTAACATTAGCTTAGCAAGCGTTGCTGCCAACTTAGGGATGGGACTACTTCCTGGATGAAAAGTCCTAATGGAAATTTTTACCTTCACATATATAAGAAAAATGTTCATGTCTTCATTTTAACTACCAAGTTCCATAGTGCAATTATCTTATATATATATGTAAGTTTAGTTTTCTATAAATCTCATCATTGTTCTCAAACTGTCAACTATAACAAGTATACTACTGGAAGGCTAATGGTTTAGCTAATATCCACGGCCTGTTTTTACGCTAGGACCCCGATCTTTCCTGATGCTGTCATACCAAAATACCTACCTGGATGACCTCGTTGACCTCCCTAATACACTCGACCATATGCTGGAGGATCTGCTCGGCAGTCAAAACTTCGAAACGGTAGTCTTCCTCCTCTTCCTCGCCCGGGCCGTGGCCTCCTCCGCCAGTCTCACCGCACTCATCTCGCTCCCCGCCGGCCACCACGGGATCGACCAACTCCACCTCCCCGAGCTCCAGGGTGTCGTCGTCGGGTTCCTCTTCATTGCTGTCCTCGCTACATTCCTCCTCGTCTTCGTCGTATTCATAGTTATAACCCTCGTCTGAGTCCATTCCTAGCGCGGTTATCAGCAAGTGACAAGCACACCTAAAGGTCTATAGCGTATGAAACGTTGATCCGAGCCCGTTTTTCAGCTGCGGCGAAAATAACAACAAAACGTCGCCGCTGCTGCTAAGCCAACAAAGAGACACAGCGTCACCAACTGACGACTGCCTTACGTCAGACAAGCAGGGCAAGAACGGATGTAAAAACATTTAATATAACAAACTTTTGCTTTAACCTAAATGTTTATAAAAAAAACAACAACAACAACTAATTCAAATAAGTACGAATTTGGAAAATTTTCATTTATAATTGAAGAGTCACATCAAATGCAAACGGAAAATACTTTCGTTCTCATAAATGAAGGCTAGTAACAGAAAAAAGATATAACGTGAGTTGTTTATAATTTTAAGCAGTGATTGTATGTGTGTGTGTGTTTGTGTGTGTTTTATATACCAAAACAGAGTTATAATAGTTCGGTCTTTAAAAAAAAATCTGTAATTTTTTTTAATTATCATCATTTTTAACATTCTGTTGAATTACCTGTTGAATGAGTTTCGTGAGTGAGTTCGGTCATTTCCCTTTACTTTTCATTTAATACATTTCATTTAATAAATTGATTTGGCTATATAAATAAAATTGAATTGAATAAATGGATCGCTAAAATTAATTCGAGTAGTAGAGTACTTCTTAATTAAAGTTTACAATGACTTAAAATAACTTACGTTTACTTATATTTTAAAGGGATGCTTATAAATATCCGGGTCAGATTCTGCGGTTCAGGCAGCACATTGCATGACACATTTGCAAACACTTTGTTAAGTCAGTTGTGTGAGTACGTCCCACTGTACATGCTGCCTTAAACCAGTCTTATATATATATATATATATATACAGTCCTTTGTCTTTTATATATATATAGAAGACTATATATATACATATCAACTAAAACTGAAAGCATTTCCTGTAAATTTACAATTTATTTAAACTACAGCGACCTTGGTCCAGGTCTTACCAAATGAAATAATGTTTAAATAAAAATAATGTTTACTTATATTTTCCGGAAGACGAACTCGACTTATTTACTCGCTGCCGCAGTCATGTGATTGCATTCATCTAAGCACATGACAGGTATCGTTTTGACGGTGCAGTTCGCGCTAGGGAAGAGCGAGGGAAGTCATGTCTGTAGTAACGTCTGGACGATACACTTTTCCCAGCTATAATTTGGTGTTTTTTATTTTCCTCCAGCTTGGGCTGCACTCAGTTGAGGGAGTATGGCCTTTACCGCAATCTATTACCTCCTCACCGGAGCGATACCCTCTGAATCCCCAGGCTTTCTACTTTACTTACGGAAGTCAATCAGCTGCACAGGAGGGCTGCTCTGTTCTGGATGAAGCATTTAAGAGATACTTTTCTCTTATTTTTCCAGACTACTCATCTGGTAGGTTTTATAGTGAGGTGAAATTCTTAAAATGCAAAAACGAAGTAAGATTTAAAGTCTTGCTGAACTTGAACGTTGTAGTTGTTCAGTCAGACTGTTTAGATATTCGAAAAACATTAAGGATATGAAATAGCCTATAAAAACTAACTTGTTGTGAAAGTCTAATCTGGACACTATTAGTAGATGGTTTGGCATTATAACACGTTTAAAACATGATTGTAAACGCACAATAAACAGAGCAAAGTGCTCACGTGGCTTCAATGTTGTTTGTCATGCTGGCTTTTAAAACAGATCAATGGTCATTGTACAGACAACAGGTCATCAGTCAGCCAGCACGGGCATACCAACTGAAAATAACCTCACAATAACAATGGACGAGAGTAGCACAGCTTCGTTTTTGTCTTTTCAGAAACAAACACAAGACCCACAGCTCCTAGGGAACAAAAATCAGTGTGTAATGTGCTTAAAGTGCAAGTTTACTTCTGCAAATACTGTGGTAATGGTTTAATATTTATCACCACCAGGTTATGGTTTTCTGCGATTCAGTGTGGATAAACCATTTACTGTCCAAGTAAGTGTCGGCCGCGATGATTGCGACAGCTACCCAGATGAAGACTCTTCTGAGCAATGTAAGTACAACCCGCTGATGCCCATTGATTAGAGCAAGTAACACTGTTTTGTAATGAATTTAACCACCATAATACTATATAGAGATTGACAAAATATCATAATTTCTCCTGTTTGTGTTCCAGACACTCTGAGCGTCTCTGCTGGACAAGCATCTCTGAAGGCAGAAACTGTGTGGGGTGCTCTAAGAGGTGATTATAGCATATGTAAAATATATCTGAAGAGCATTGGTAATTAAACAAACATGTTAACCATCCCTAATTTCCTTCGGGATTAATAAAGTATTCTGATTCTGATTCTTAAGCTGGCAAAGTATGTCAAAGCTTGATGAGTTGTAGCAGATTTCTTGTTCTACTACATATTCAGTAAATAGTCTGTCAGGTTGTGCTATGTATTTCCAGTTTTGTTTAACTCATGTGACTCAACTGATGCAACACTTCATGTGGCACACACAGACACCTTCTTTATAGTTTTACTCAGTAGAATTTCAAGTAGGCCTACTGCATGTGGATTATAAAGTAGGGAAATTCCAACATTTTGTCAACCTCATCTATCATGTATAACAAATTGCTGATTATGTACTGTACACCCTCTGTTTAAGCACAGGTCTGGAAACCTTCAGTCAGTTGGTTTATCAAGAGGATTTTGGCTCAGTAAGTCGCAGTTTTTCCTAATGCACAAACTAACAACAAGGCCTCTGGAGTAATCACGTTTCAAATATGTGCATAATTAATATTTTTCCCTTTTTTCTGTTTGTTTTTAATTTAGTATTATGTGAACAAGACTGAGATTAAAGACTTCCCCCGCTTTCAGTTCAGAGGGATTTTATTGGACACTTCACGTCATTATTTACCAGTGCAGGCCATTTTAAAAACCCTGGTAATAATCAGATGACACAATCGAAACTTCAGCCTTCTGTTTGAGTCACTGTATTTATTATAAGCTGTATTGACATACATGTTTTCTGTTAGGATGCGATGGCCTTCAGTAAGTTCAATGTGTTTCATTGGCACATTGTCGATGACCCCTCCTTCCCTTATCAGAGCCGCACCTTTCCGGACCTGTCTGCTAAGGTTTGTTGATATTCTTCCTTAAGGCACTTACGTAAGTCCTATCATATGATCCTCACTGTAACTATGCACATTCATTACAATTTGCCTTGCAAAAAATATCCTAATTTTCTAAGGTGTTCTTGGCTATTTTATCCCAGAAATCTAAGTAAGTTTAATGCATATAGACTCATGAGATAGGAAATGGCTGAAAAATAGCATCCACTCTGAACAGCGACTTCTGGCTCTTATTCAGGGGGCTTTCCATCCGATGACTCACATCTACACGCAGTCAGATGTAGGAAGGGTGATCTCATTTGCCAGAATGCGGGGAATAAGAGTCCTTCCTGAGTTTGATTCACCAGGCCACACTCAGTCTTGGGGAAAAGGTAAAAATTCAGTTAAACTCCCAACATCCAGTAAGTGACATTAACAATAAACACTTTAGTCCAAATGATTTCAGCATTTTGATCTATAGAAGAAAAAGTACTTGGCATGATGTCCAGTTAAGGCTCAGTAGGAATAATTTCTGCCAAATCTGCAAGTCAAGACTCTAAATGGCAATATAATATGTAGTGAAGGCTGACTTACTGATTATGTGGTTACATCAGTGGAACAAATTGTCTGCTCTCGGTAGAAAATGCAAAAAAATGTATTTGAAGGATATGACTGAGTCAAATTAATTATTTACAATTATTTCTCAGGCCAGTCTGACCTGTTGACTCCCTGCTACAGTGGGAGCAGCCCTTCTGGTACTTTTGGTCCTGTTAATCCAATATTGCCCTCCACGTACAAGTTCATGGCAACACTATTTAAGGAAGTGTCTTCGGTGTTTCCTGATTCCTATATCCACTTAGGAGGAGATGAGGTTAACTTTTCCTGCTGGTAGGTTAAAATGTAACTATCATTTACATGTCGGCTGATTGTTAACAATTTCGCATAAGTTTTTCTGATTTTTGATAATTAAATAAAAGAGAGTTTATGAAAATTTTACATAAACAATGAACACATTTTTTTTTTGTAGGAAATCCAACCCTGATGTCCGAGCATTCATGCTGAAAATGGGATTTGGAGCAGACTTCACCAAATTGGAAGCTTACTACATGGAGAAGTAGGTTGTAAAAGGGAAAATACAATGTAGAAGGTTCTGCAAAATACACCAACTGATGCATTCATGTGCTTATCTTTTTTTTAGCATTGTGAACATCACTGTAGCTCTCAACAGAACATCCATTGTGTGGCAGGATGTTTTTGACTATCATGAACGAGTAAGTACGCCCCACCGAAACACTTATATTTCATGTTATAAAAAATGTACATTTCCTGCGTTTGTGGTTTTTAGAGGATGTGGTTGGAAGTGCATGATGTTGATTTTAAACGGTAAACGGTAAACGGCCTGCATTTGTATAGCGCTTTTCTAGTCCCTAAGGACCCCAAAGTGCTTCACACTACATTCAGTCATTCACCCATTCACACACACATTCACACAAATTTAACAAGTACAAATTTGAAATTAAAAAAAAAGTGAATTTCAATGAATTTTATAATATTTTACCAGGGCAGTACTGTGCAAAAGCCACCCATAATTTATTTATATTCTGCTAAGAAGATAAGAAATAAGTGCAGTTCTGTATATAAATGTTCCTGCACTTAGGCAAGCTTTCTGGTAATTTCTTTAAGTAGTCTTCAGGAATAGTTCTCCAGATTTGAAGGACATTCAAAGCTCTTCATTTTTGTTGTCCCGCATTGGCAGTGTTTGTGGTCATTGTCAAGCTAAAAAATGAAGCTGTTGCCAATCAGACGCTTTACAGATGGTATTGCATGCTGGATCAAAATTCTTGCTAATCTTGCTGCTAATGACAAATTGTCTAAAGATACAATGTAAAATTCTTTGCTGGTTCATCCCTTGGGTGTGTTTCTATGCATGAATAATTCATTGGTAAGTGTTAAATGGCCTAAAAGAAATCCTTGGGTACAAGGATTGGACTGAAATCGAGTGCTAAAGCAGCCAATGCCCAAAGAAAACCAGCCTGGAGAACTATTGTACAAGACAACCCCTGAAAAATTACAACAAAGTATTGCTCCTTGGAAGCAAAATATGAAGGAATGAGGAGTGGCTCAACATTTTTGCATAGTCCTGTGTCTTTACAGTTTTGTTCTTGGATTATTAATTATAGATATTTTAGAGTGTGTTCAAGTATCTACAGGATCCATACATATTCTATAAAAATGCACCAGTTATTTTTGTACTTGTTGTGACACTGTTGGCTCAGTTGCTATTAGCTCTGCAGATGAGTACAGGATGGAAATTGTCACATTAAAACAGAACTGGCTAATTGTGGAAAAAATAAAATCCTCTATTAAGAAGTTCTTCAGATACATTTGATACAAATGTAATTTTACACTCTGCAGGTTTAGTGGTTTGAGCCAACTAACCAGCAGTTTAAAACAGTTTGTTGACAACATCCATCTGTTCTGTTCTGATCTGATCTTTCACCATGGACTGTATGCAAACAATGGACGTGAGAGGTCTGAAAAAACACAGCCAATGCACAGTGCCTGCAATCGGCATTCTTTCTAGTGTCCTGAAGGGGGCGAGTCACTTGAGTGCAAAAAGAAAGCTTGTGTTTAGTTTCAGTTGCCAGTTTTAAGCCTTACTGATGCCCAACGTGATACTCGTTAAAACAGCAAGAGAGCAACAGTAAAGACACCTAGCTGTGTCCATTATTTATATACAGTCTATGTATATCATGCTTTCTGTTTATCTGTCTGAGAGCCCAAAGCCTTGTGTTACAGCACACTTCTCTATCAGTGGTGGAGGTATGGAGAGAGGGCTGTTACCTGTGTGAAGTACGCAGGGTGGTTAAAGCAGGGCTCAGGGTAATTCTAGCCTCTCCATGGTATCTGGACCAGCCCGGACCTACACACAACTGGGCCCGCTACTACACTGTGTGGCCCCTCGCCTTCAAGGGTCAGAATATGAAAACTGTGTGCTGTGCAGAGTTAAAGATTTTCAAGCTGCTGTGTGTGTGTGTGTGTGTGTGTGTGTGTTTGTTTGTCTGATATTAATCAACAGATAAAACACGGTTTTACGTAAAATATATATCTATGGATAGCTACAATTTGGAGACTATTTACATGGTGTACAAAGTGTTTATACCAGTTTATACATCAGTGTTACTAAGGCTGTTCTGTGTCCCAAGACTGTACCTGAAATCTTTTTTTTTTTCAGGTATGAACAAATAATAATAATAATATAACTTGGTGTGTAAAGAACTTGGACACAGCTACAGAGAGATGTGATTGTTGTGATGCTGCTTACTGCTGAACAGACATATAAAAGTCCTGCTACTGCCAGCTGCTTTGCCAAAGCAAAAACCCAGCAATTGACTCTTTGTTTATCTGGGAGATAATCAAAGAGTTAAGCATATGCATAATGGTGTCTTACTAAATATTCCAGATTTTTTTTATTTTTTAAAAAAAGGTCTTGAAAGCATAACCACATGCTTGCTCCTGACCTAATCTGCTGGTAGCCCATTAGAGATTCCACGGCTGCTTCCATCAGACAAGCTTAGCAGAAGAAAGTTACAGATACTGTTCATGTTTGGTTCTCCAAGCCATTTAAAAACCATTGTTTTTATACACAAAACTGCTGGAAATTCGAATTCAAATCGAATCAATTTTATTTATATAGCACTTTTAAAAACAACAACTGTTGACCAAAGTATTGTACAATAAAATAATCAGATAACATTTAAAAGGAAAGTAAAATAAAAGATAAGACAATAATAAGAATAAAAGAATGACAGACTCATACAGAATTAAAAGCCAAAGAGTAAAAATGGGTCTTTAAATGAGTTTTAAAAGTATCCAGTGTTGGAGAGGTCCTGATATGTAAAGGCAGTTTATTCCACAGTTTCGGAGCAGTCACAGCAAAAGCCCGATCTCCTCTGTGTTTTAATCTAGACCTAGGAACAACTAGAAGCATTTGGTCCGCAGACCTCAAAGATCTCACTGGAGTATAGCAATTTGAAAGATCAGAAAGATATATAGGAGCTAGTTCGTGCAATGTTTTAAAAACAAGTGTCAAGATCTTAAAATTAATTCGAAAACTTACTGGCATCCAGTGTAGCGAGGTGAGTATAGGGGATATGTGCTCTCGCTTCTGCTTGCCAGTCAGTAGCCTTGCCGCGGCATTTTGAACCAGCTGTAGTCGGCCAATAAGTTGCTTACTCAAAGTCTCTGAAGCAGAGAAATGGCTTCACCTTTGCAAGTAAGCGGAGGTGAAAGAAGCTGGTCTTGATCACATTATTTATCTGTTTATCGAAGGTTAAATTACTATAAAAAATCACACCTAAATTCCTCACAAATGTTTTTTTTATAATTTTCTAAGGGGCCATGGTCATAATGGTCACTCAATTCAGCACAGTTTTCTTTATTGTCATTATATAAATATATGAAAAAAACTCTTTAAGGGACAGGATGAGCAAGTTAACAGACTTTGTCTTAATTTTAGGGTATAAAAGCAAAGATAAATGTATCTTTGCAAGTACTGAGAAAGATGGGAAATTGTAAAAACATTATACAGATGTTGTTGAGGTTTTTCAAATAATGTCAAGGGAGATAACATGTTAAAAAGAATAAATGCAGCAGTTCAGTTTAACAATTCTCCGTGGACAGAGGCTGTATTGAACACAGTTTGTTGGTAGTAATGTGAGGATAATATGCTGTTGAGATAATTAGTTTAACAGCCTAGACTGTATGCTTTGTCATCAGAGGCAGTTTTGGGATTCTGCAGAAGTTGAGCTTGATGCTTTCCCAGAAAGAAAAGAAAATTCTTGCCAACGTCTTTCACTTTCATCTTGTGCACATGCTTAGGTATAATGGCTCAAGGAAAGTTCAACCCTGGTTGCCAAATGTTGGCTACATGGGGATTGTCCAGACTGGGCATTTTTCCAGACATGAATGTGCACTAGATGAGTAACTTTGTGCTCTGGCTTGTGCTCTGAGGATTAGAAATTCTTTGAACTGTGGCTTTTTTTTAATATGTGACTTTTCTGAATGATAAAGTATTTAATACAAACATACTAATCAACTGGATTCAACATACAAAAAAAAACTTGGGCAATATAACACACAAGGAGCAAGACAGTTGTTGTTGTTACCCTTCTCAGATTCCTAAGGACACAGTGCTGCACATCTGGAAGGGCCTCCCCGCTTCTTATGCGGCAGAACTCAGCGCTATCACCAAAGCTGGCTACAGGGTCCTGCTCGCTGCACCTTGGTACATCAACCACATTTCCTATGGCCAGGACTGGCGCAACTACTATACCGTGCAGCCTCTGAACTTTTCTGGTGTGTGTTGGCCAAGTAATATAACAAAATAATACAACCTTGCTCACTTATGTGCTGTCCATGGTGCTTCTCTGGTGGTGGGAGCTATCAGTAGAGATTTCTTATTAGTAAGACCCATTAAAACTCTGACTTGACAAGTTTGACTTGAAGTGGTGTGATAACATTGAACTGTAAATGGCCAATTCTAAAGTATAACATGTTATTCAAGAAAAAAAATCCACATCTTTTTCACAGGTACCGAGGAACAGAAGAAGCTGGTGATAGGGGGTGAAGTTTGCATGTGGGGGGAATATGTAGATGCTACTAATCTGACCCCACGTCTTTGGTAAGAGATTGAAAAGATCCCTGAAATGATCAAACTAGAGAACCTAAGTAGAATGTGCAGCCCATGAGATTAATCAAAATAATGACCGGATGAATCCAAAATCACAGGCCGAGGGCAAGTGCTGCCGCAGAGAGACTGTGGAGCGATGAGAAGCAGACCTCTGACGTGGACAAGGCGTTTCCTCGATTGCAGGACTTTCGTTGCGAACTCCTGAGGTACTTTAGCTTTTCTGATAACGCACATGGCATACCTCAACACATCACCGCACTCTTTTTTTATGAGGTCTGCTTAATATACACCGATGCTTCTGTTTCACTTCGTTTGCAGGCGGGGTATCCAGGCAGAGCCTCTCTTTGTTGGACACTGCAAACACGAGTACCAAGGTGTTTGATTATAATGGACCGTGTGGCATTTTTGAGCATTTGAATTGATTAACTTCTGAGGTGTAACTGGAAGTAATTTTTAATAAAAAAAATGGAATGAAATTTTCTCTGCTTTTAAGTCCAATTTACACTTGTGCTTTCTCAGGGATTTTCCTCTTTGTATTGCAACTGCTGTTTTTTAATTTTACATTTGATTTGATACATTTATATCATGTAGTGGTCATATGTAATAAATGTGAAAGTTTACCTACATTATATGAGATGATTACAAAATATACAAATCAGTTGTGTTTGAGTTTAAAAGGCACACGCCAGTATGATGTAGCTTTCTCTGTTTTCCATTCAAATGTAATACAATTATGATAAAGTCACATTGCTGTGTAGACTTTTATCAAAATTAAAATCCATCTGGATGTAGCATTTTCAGTGGGAGAAACGTTTTGTCTGAAAAACGCTACGTCCAGGTGAACAGAATCAACTTTGTGGGATTTCTATACCTGGATGATTGAGCATCAAGATGTTTTTTTTAATTATTATTAGAATAATACCAGAGACAACAGTTTGTCTCAGGTATAGAACACATGATCGTCTCATCCTAGGCAACTGATTTAAACTTAGAACCCTATTTTATAACTAGATTAATGTTACAAATGAAACTAACTGCACACCACCCTCAGGAAGCAACCCAAAAAAGAAGACAAAATTCTGTGGAAGGAAGAGTTTCCTCCAAAACTTGCTGATATTGGACACAGACCCCTGCACATACTATCACTGTTTATTTAAAAAATAAACAGAAAAACCACCACCGTTTACTAGCCAATGAAAATAATCTCGGGTTTATTTGGAGGAATTATTAAAACAGCAACCCTTTTCCTAGGTTTGCCAACCATCCTGGAATAAACACTTAGCCACCTAACGATGACTAAGTGCTTATTCCAAATGGGTGGCCGTCTTATCCAGATGGGTGGCCGTCTGTCTAGGTTGATTGGAAGTGAAGAGAGCAGAGTGAAAAGAAGTGTGCAGTGATGAATAGACACTTGGGAGGTTGTTGGGCCAGAAACCACAGATATGTAAGCACAAAGGTACAGAGGTGGGAGACACAAAGGGAATAATGTGTCACAGTGGTAAAATGCATAGACAGGTTCCTGTAGCAGCATAACTAGACAAAAGACACATGACTGTGTCTGGCCTAATTATAAAGCTTATAAAACAGATAAGCATCCTTTCAAAAGCATAAAGGCTGTCCCTTACCCAAGTCCAACACTATATAACAGACCAATCTGAGCAAAACAGTCCACCTGAGACCAGTTTACAACTTTCAGCTTTACTTTGATGCCATATAAAAAATAAAATTACCCATCATTCCACTTCTCCAATTCAGGCTACCACAGGGCAAGAGATAGTACACCCTGGACAGGTCACAAGTCTGTCGCACAGCTAACAGAGACAGACAGACAGCATTTCACACTCAAATTCACACCATTATGAGCAATTTAGAATCACAAATTAACCTTAACTTTACATTTTTGGACTGTGGGAGGAAGCCGGAGTAGCTGGAAAGAACCCAGAAATAGAGAGACCATGCAAACTCAACAAAGAAACGCTTTGGTCAGTTTCAAACCCAGGACCTTCTTGCTGCGAAGCAACAATCCTAACAACTGTGCCACTGTGTTGCTACAAAAGCAGTGCAAAAATGCTGCAATGCCCTAAGATGCCGTAAGAGAGTCTATATAAGGCTCAGAACATTGGTGCAGCACTGCTCTTGCACAAAGAGACACTTTCAATTCTCCCTGGCTGTTTGTGTTTTTACACAGAAATCCAGACTGCTTCTGAAGTAACAGTGGTCATGACCCTTATTATTGTAAGTGAACTGTAATGTGTAAGCCCATAAATGTTCCAGTGGGTCATACAGCAACTCTGATTCATCATTTGGTCTTACTTAGTTGGTTCACTTTTGTAACACAGTCTAGTGGTGTGTGTCTCCCTCTACAGACCACCTAGGGAATGACTATGTTAAAAAATAAAATAAAGGCGTTGAACTATGTGAATGGCCCTGTTTTAAATCATTTTAGGATGCTGTTGTGAGTGTCAGTGTATATACATGACTTCTATTGGCTGCTTCTTTTTTATAAGTCTTTACTGTCATTGCAGTTTAACCTATTATTTTTGTGTGCTGGACTTTTACTTGAGCACTGTGGGCTTTGTTAAGTAAATCACTTATCCCTGGCTTATTTTGACATTTCTGGGAAATAGTCAACTGATCCAACCAAATAAGATTAATTTGTCAGCAGAAACACAGATTTCACAGTAGCTGTCAGCGAGCATCTGTTGAATAGAGCTGACTTTACTCTCATGTGGGCCAAGATAGCTGATTTTGTCATTGCGTGGATTAAAGCAATGGTAGCAGATGGTAAGGAGGGCCAATCCCTATCCTTAGTGCTGACACCTCACTCCTTGTAATTCATCTGATTGGGGTGGAGTTGGGGGAGGGGGGTCCCCAGGAAATGCTGAACCAAACACAACAAAGCTTAAGCAAGCAAGCTCGGTTAACCTATCACTGGGGCCATTTAGAATCACACAGACATGCTGAGTCCTGTGTAATCAAAGCTTGTGCATATGTTAATATATGGGGAACAATATCATTAGCCTGTCAGGGTTAGGGTTAGTGTGCTTTATTTTCTATATATTTGAGGTGGTTAAGTTTAGATATAAGTTGGTACAAAACTGTAACTTATTACTATTTTGAACTTTAATTACTTTAATCTCGAAAAAGTTCAAGTTTAAATGAATAAAAATCCTAATCCAAATAAAGAATGGTCATTTATTTTATGATTTGGCAAATTTGAGGATCCTGTAGAGAACCACTATAACTTTAAAAGTTAATCTCACTCTTTGACAACTGCTGACATTCAAGGAGATTATATCAAAAAGCTGCTTAGATTGATGCAAAGACTTGTGAACTAGCATTCAAGGGCATCCTGCGAAGGACAATAAAATTATGCCTTCCTTGTTTTTTGCAGGGCACGTAGTTTTTATGCAATGCACCTCACTACAATAATAAGTCTTTAATATGCACAAAATGTAGATATGCGATATAAGATAATGCCATTCCTGACCCTTAAATGAATGCAAGGCATTTGAAATGACCCATGCATTTGAGGGTTAAAGTAATGAGCAACTGATCTGTTTGATCTGACAAACAACAGAGCCAAGGTTTTACTGGTGACGCGTGTCCAATCACATGACCGGCGCTGTCCTCATAAATGTTTCCACTAAATACATAATCATCTAAACAGCTCATGGCAGCATGCTGCTAAAGATTGTGCCGTGTCTGCACAACAATCACAGGGCTGGGCAGGGAAGAAACGTGACAGTTATTCCTGGCAGATAAAAGACTCAAAGCAGGAGCTTGCTGATGGCTGCAGCATCTTAACTGTGCGGAAGAGAGTCAACCCCTCAAAAAACTGAGCTAAAAAGGACTTAACATGTGTAGTTCCTAGTGTTAAGAACAAAATAATCATCTCGCCCTGACATGTGAGGAACACACGTGCTACAAAATCTGATGTGGGAGTCCAGGTTGCCATACTTAAATATGTATTTCTGACTTATGAATCTCCTCAGAGGTCGTTTTCACTGTAACTTTATACTGTCACCAAGTGTGAAGTGTAAATGCTAATGTGCTAAATTAAGGTGTCCAGAATGTATGGACTTTCAAAGCCTTATTTATTACATCAAATGCTACATTTGCCTTCACCAGCACAGAAAGTTGGGTGGATTTAAATAAAAGTGGGAAACAAAGAAAATAGCAGCAATAAAGGAGAACAAAATAAAAATATCAAAGAGAGTAATAGTGATGACAAATGAATAAAAATATCCATTCAGCCATCCATCCGGTCTCCCTGATGCATCCACCAGAGTGTGTGAATGTCAGGTTAAAAGTGCTTAAGTAATAA
>NW_005187436.1:3368627-3407279 GCF_000239375.1 Pundamilia nyererei | reverse complement strand
TCAGCTATATGCAATATTCAATACAGAAAATAGTGTGCAGATTTCTTTAGATTTTTGAGAGATGAGAATTTCCATAAAGCCATTCAAGGCAAGAAAGGATTCATTTGAGTTAATCTAGTTCAAATTTTCTTAAAAATAAGTTGCATCACTCAATTAGGCAGACGGGGGCTTCAGAGAAAAGCCACCATATGGCAGTAAAATGGAATTAAGGTTCAACCCTTTGCTGCTCTTTCAATCTTTGTGCTAATTCTTTTTCTTCTCATTATGCTCTTTCGTGACCCCTCACCCAGAAGGAGATCACATTTCATTGAAGGTTAAGCTCTTTTGCTAATTTGGGGTGGCTATCTTCTCTTGAGGTTGTAATGTCATTGACAGAGCCAATATGGCACAGAAGGAACATCTTAATTCTGGTATAAAACAAAGCAAAACAAGACAGTCTGCTGCTAATGAGCACTAATATAATAGTTTGCCTGTTGGCTGTTGCTAGCACGAAATTTCTTCTGCAAATCATGCTTACAGTGACATTCATACAATCCTTGCAGCGCAGAACTGTAGTGCCATAAGGCTAAACTGCATCTCTGAACACATGAGCAAATAAACCAACACTGATGTTTTTAGGGAGAAAAAGTTGCTGTCTTGTAATATCATTTGGCATGATACAGCCAGACTGATTATAGTAATGTGGGAACATCGTTCACAGCAGAACAGAACAAAACAGGATGGGAAGAAAACAATCTAAGAGAAAATTCTGTTTTTTTATATAGTGCCAAATCACAAGAGCAGTGCCCTCAATGCACTTTAAATTGGAAATAAACAATAACTAATGATTAGATGTCGAGTGCTGTAGAAACACTCAGTGCATCATGGGACACCCCCAGCAGCCTAGGCCTATTGCAGCATAACTAAGAGTGGATTCAGGATCACCTGTTCCAGCCCTAACTATATGCTGTGTCAAAAAGGAATGTTTTAAGCCTAATCTTGGGTGACTGTCTCCCAAATTCAAACTGGGAGCTGGTTCCATAGAAGAGGGACCTGAAAGCTAAAGACTCTGCCTCCCATCCTACTTTTAAATATTCTAGGAACCACAACTAACAAAATAACCAGAGAGAGACAGAAAGAAGGAGCGAGAGAGGAAAGAGGAATGAATATACTTAGTGCCTGTAAGTGGTGTGACTGATTGATTTACCCTTATAGACGGTAAAGATTAAGAGGATGACAAATCAGCATTTGCTTACACAGCGCCTGGTGCTAATCTCCTTGTTTTCCTCCAGACGACTCAAGCTCTCACACTCATTCTGGAGAGAGAGAAAGAAAGAAGACGGCGAGTTGTATCTCCCTTGACCCCACCTTCATCAGATTTAAGCAGTACAAGAACATCAGCACTGTATCCAGATCACTCAACAAGGCTTATTCTTTAAGGAGCTTCCCTGAAGCTTTCTGTGAGGTAGTGTAAAGAAAAAACTTTTGATGAGCATGTTTTTGGGAAAATTGTGGCCAGTACTTTATCACAGAAAACAGTTCATGCAAAACAGGAAGTCATCTTATGTTTATATGTCTTTCAGTAAGGATGGAGGAGCAGATTTCAAAGATGAACATGTTTTCATCGGACACCTTGAAGGACTTCACGCAACAGAGCACAGACGGAGCTCAATCAGGTGAGCCATTACTTACAAATTACTACAAATGTGCAAGATTTTAGAAAGCTTAGATGATGATTGTTAAAGGCTTCTCAGTACAGCAGACTAGACTCATAATTAATGCTCACAAAGTTTTAAATACATAGATTTACACACAGAATCTGACACAAAGCTCAAAATGCGTAAAAGAGTGAGCTAATTTTACATCAGTCTGTAGTTAAAATAGCGTTGGTGCTCAAAAGAATCTGAAATTATTTTAAGTATTTCTACTATCTATTCTCTACAGAAAAAGGTCTGCGTAAATCGTTTGGCCAAGGCCTGCTTTGTAAAGTTTGCTCTGACTCAAGCAGTGGCAAACACTATGGCATCTTTGCCTGTAACGGCTGCAGCGGCTTCTTCAAGCGCAGTGTGAGGAGAAGACTCGTCTATAGGTGGGCAAGTGGCTCTGTGAAAGGCAGCTGTACATAACAGGAAAACAATCATATGACAATTAAGGAAGTGCATTTGAACTCCGTGTGTGTCTTTATTTCATAGGTGTCAGGCTGGAAATGGCAGGTGCCCTGTTGACAAAGCGCATCGAAACCAGTGCCAAGCTTGTCGATTAAAGAAGTGCCTCCAGGCTGGCATGAACAAAGATGGTGAGAAACTCAGAAAAAGCAGGCCTTGTAGATATTATCTGTGCGTATTGATATGAAATACCTAAAGCCTCACTGTGAGATGGTGTAGCTTTTCCTGCGCTTTGTTGTGGCAGCTGTGCAGAATGAGCGACAGCCTCGAAGCACAGCTCACGTCAGTCCGGACTCTATAAATGTCGAAACCAAAAGGGAGCACCTGGTCACCACGCAAGCGCTCAGCCCCTCTGACACCTACTCAGCAGTCATCTCCAGGCCTTTGGTCACGTCGTCAGCTCCAATTTCTGCCACAGTAAAACTTTGCAGCAACATAAGTAACAACCACCGCTTTATGGTCAGCCTGCTGACTGCAGAGACCTGTGCAAAACTGGAGCCAGAGGACGGTAAGATCAAATGAAAGAGGTAAAATAACTTGGAAGAAAGAGGTGTAAACCTATTTGTCTTGAAATGAGTAAAAATATTTTGAAAACAGACTTTTTGATTTGACTTTACGGTGTGGGATATTTGGATTGTAATGCCTATGTCTCTTTTTCTGCTACACAGTGGAGGAAAATATTGATGTGACAACAAATTCAGAGAGGGACCTCACTCCCTTCGACAGCCGTTTGTCCCCTTATACCTCCAGCTGTCCAGAGAATGTGTATGAGACATCGGCACGACTCCTCTTCATGTCAGTCAAGTGGGCAAAAAATCTGCCTGTGTTTGCTCACTTGCCATTTCGTGACCAGGTGAGGCCTGTAGACAGATATTTTTTCTTTGTGTATTTGCATCTTAAAATGTTTTTTTTTTAACATATATGGATAGTGTGTGAGACTAATGAGATGCTCAACATTTCTGTGAAATCCTCAGGTGATTCTTCTTGAAGAAGCTTGGAGTGAGATGTTCCTCCTGTGTGCTATCCAGTGGTCTCTGCCCATGGACAGCTGTCCTCTTTTGTCTCTGCCAGACCTTTCTACCCCACAGCAAGCCAATATCAACCTTCTTACTGCTGACCTGCAGATCTTAGAAGAAGTCTTTAGTCGCTTTAAAGCCCTGACTGTTGACCCGACAGAATTTGCCTGTCTGAAGGCCATTGTGCTGTTTAAGCCAGGTAAGGAATCATTGATGCAGCGATGGTAGTCACTGATTTCTGGATCACCAAACCGATGTCTGCTGTTTGAATCTCCCACGCAGAGGTACGCAACCTTAAAGATCCAGAACAGGTGGAGAATCTGCAGGCCCAGTCACAGGTGCTGCTGGGTCAGCACATCCATTCAGTGTATCCCAACCAGGGTGCCAGGTAACTGCACTTTCTTTTCTAACAAAATACCACAAAATCTTCAAACATAATAACAGCTGGAGAATGTCAAATCTCTCCCCGCCACAGAAACATTAAGCTCGCACTCTTTTTGTTTTTGTCCAACAAGGTTTGGGAGATTAATTCTTCTGCTGCCTTCCCTCCGCTTTGTGAATTCAGAGAAGATCGCTAAGCTGTTCTTTCAGAGGACCATTGGCAGCACGCCCATGGAGAAGCTGCTGTGTGACATGTTCAAAAACTAAGCACACGGAGGAAAACTTCCTGCAAGCTGTGTGACTGTGTAATTCATGCATTCTGCTGATGACTTCTTTCATGTTTAATGCAAAAAAGCCTTTATGACAAAAGATATTTTGACATATTACTGTTTGAAAAACACAGTCATGAATGGATCAGAGACATTTATGTGAAACTGTGCTTTTTTTCCTCAAGACAAAGGCAACTTCTGGTTATGGCATTCTATTAAAGCACATTTTTCTGTTAAGTCGTCTTGTGAAGCTTACAGCTAGACTTAATCATTCAGTGTACTGAGTAACAAGCGAAATAACAGTACATGCCAGCAAACATGTTTTTGAATGTTTTAAATATCTATAAATATCAAGTTTTCTATTTGATTCAAATAGAGTTTATTGCAATAAATAATGCAATAAACACTATAAAATATAGAATTCAGTATAAAAAGTATTAATCTTTTGAGAAGAACATGTATAACACATGTTTGAAACAGAAACCAAAGAGCTCTAATAGGTTTATCTTCCAACTGTTTTGTGACCATCATTTTCTTTGTTGAATAGTATTAAATGTATCAGGTTGTTCTCAATGGTCTGAAAAATATTAAAAGTATGACACAGAGATTATAAGAAAGAGAAAACCATATTTATACTGGGTAAAAGATAATTATATCCAGAGGTGCAACAGCTCTGTGGTAGGCCACGTTTTGTACCAGAGCAAACAGAGCATCACATTCTCATGCATATCATATCATATATATGTATGCATATCATACATTTGTTTAGAACACTACTTCAGATACATAATTTAAAAGTTGATTTGTACAAATGAGTAATATAGGGGTGAGGCAGTGCAGTATATTTGTTCATTTTTCTTATTATTATCATTATGTTAATATTGTGCATAGTACCTTCAAAATAAAAGAGATAACATTTAATTCACAAGGAAAATGTATAGTGCATAAAAATAGGCTTTGGGGTCAAGACAAAAAACTGTGACTCGAACATATAGTGGAGTACTTTTAATATGTCCATGTTACTTTAACAGATGGATTATAAACATGCAGTGTAATGCATCTACCCCCCCACCCCCATTTTTGCACATGTCGAGGAGCGTGTCAGGCTACATTTCAACCTTGAACCTAATGAGAGGAGGGGCTTCACCTACCTTTAGAATGTGAGGGACCCAAATTGCAGAAGACCTGCAAAATTGCAAAATGAATTAATTTAATTAATTATTTAATAATGTTTTTATTGAATATATGTTTTCACTTGTGGGTTTATCGGGATTATCGCCCACAATCCAGAGGACGGCGCTAATGCGCCTAAAGGCTATTTGACAGCCTCCGTGGAAAAAGAGGAAGAAGCAGAGGCGTAGCAAAACAAAAACACGGAAGCGCATCAGGATAGTGAGCTAACGTAAAAGTGTGTCAAAACAAGGTTTTTGGCGCGCTGACATTTGCACGGTGCCCGATAAACAGTATGAAGGTGCATTAATTAAGCGATAGCAATTATTTCAAATTACCAATGTTTAAAAACTCGTATCGCCTGCTCCCTCAAAGGGACTTCAGCACTCCGAGGACTCCTGGTCTGTTTGTGGACTCTAACAACTACCACAAAGGCCTTTCGTTTGACTACATCCCCAATGTTACTGAAAACGACTTCACAGGTAGGACACTAGTTAACACGAGCTGGTTTAGGGGGACATAATTTGTGGTTTAGGGTACGATTGTTATTCACTTCAAAGAGAAAGTAAGACAGACACTTAACTTCTTTTTCGTCAACATAAGTTATATCAAAATACACAAAGAATATAATGAAATGTCTCATATATTAGAGGTGGGAATTATCAGACAGCCCACGATATGACATTATCACAATACTTTAGTCATTTGTTCCTATATTTCATATACTTTAACATACTAGTACACTTTGTACACTGCATAGCTCTGGTGCGAGTGGCTTAACCTGACCATCAGTAATGAAAATAACCCCTTCTTGGGGTTTCTTCCCTTTTAGACACCTCCCAGGGATGGTTGTCGTGGATCTGCAACCTAGTTGTCATCTCCCTGGTCTACATCTGCACCTTTTTAACCTTTCCAATAACGGGATGGTTTGTACTGAAAGTAAGTTTGGCTTAAAATTGCACCCATAGCATCTCCACTCACTTGTTGAGAATAAACAATGTTTTTTTTCCAATTCAGACTGTGCCAAACTACCAGAGGATAGTAGTGTTTCGTCTCGGTCGAATATGTCCTCCAAAGGGCCCTGGTATCGTCCTTGTGCTGCCTCTCATTGATCAGTGGCAGAAAGTAGATCTGCGCACCCGTGCTTTCAACATCCCCCCTTGCCAGGTAAACTGCCAGACATGCTATTATTGGTATAGCTGGCCTGTGGCATTTAAAAAGATAAATAAAAAGATGTTTCAGCATGTTTGTTAAACATGGTTTTGATAGTCTTTTGGATGAGATCCACTCTGCCCATATACATGTACAGTACATGATAATTAATAGCTAAAGAAGTGTTACATTATATCTTTTTATCCTTAAGCCACAGGAGAGGTTAGCATAGGATGAAATACATAATCTGTGTGCCGTTGTTTCCTGGTTTCTGATTGCATAAGATCAGCTGATTTTTCTGCTCTTGCCACACTGTAACACAACACTTTTGAATTCTGAATACTGGTAAAACACATCTTATGCGCATCATTTACCATTTAAAAATGTTTTAAAAGCAGTAATTTCAGTTCCATGAAATTTATTTTGTGTGTGCTGGAGATAATTTCTTCCTTCTCATATGGCTTAGCCTGTCATTCTTACCTTTAATACACTTAAAAAAAAGACAAAAACAATTCAAACTTCAAGTTGATGGCATAATTTATATTCAATTGAGCTTCAGATTTTTGCAAAGCCATTCCTCTTAGGAGCTGTGAATGTTATTTATTTAAGAGGAGATGCTTATGTACTAATTCGTTTGCCAGTTTGGCTTCATGTAAGTTCAGCTGTCAGTACACTGTGCTGTTATAGGTGACTACTCGGGATGGTGGTGTGTTGTCAGTGGGAGCAGACATCCAGTTCAGGATCTGGAACCCGGTCTTGTCAGTGGTGTCAGTCCAGGATCTCAATGCTTCCACCAGAATGACGGCACAGAAGGCTTTGACCCACAGCCTGGCCAAGAAGACCGTGAGGGAGATTCAAACTGAGAGAGTGAAATTAGGGGAATATCTTGGGGTGAGGACACGCTTTAGCTACTCTGCGCTGATTTCTTTTGCTGTATCAGTTCATGTTTACATTCATGCTTCATGTTTACAGATGGACATAAACGAGATGACTCGTCCTTGGGGGCTGGAGGTGGATAGAGTAGAGCTTACCCTTGGTTCTCTACTGAAAGCCCCAGAGGACAGCCCCTCTGCCCCCCTGATTATGCCCTCTGCACCTGGACTTGAAGGCCTCACTGGCCCCATTCAGCAGTTGGCCATGCACTTTCTGAGCCACGGTGTCACATCACGGCCTCAGCAGGGTAAGACAGAACACTTAAAAAATCTTCTTGCATCTTTTCCATAATTAGTGCTGTAATCTTCACCTCTTTCTTCAGAGGACAGCATAGCATTTACGGATGAGCTCAGCAGTGCTGCCGAGTCTGTCACTGCCACACCAGGTTGTGTTGAAGAGCTGCTCAGCAAAGTCAAGCTGCTCCTCTCTGAGTCTTTGGTCCGCCAGGTTGGGGCCTGTTATCAGTTTGACATCAGCTCAGGAGATGGACAACAGCGCCGTTACTATGTGGATCTGAGCCAAGGTGATAAATGTCATGATTATGGAATTTTTACTTGGCGCTAAATGTGTGTACGAAAACATTAAAAAAATGAAATCTGTCTATTTCTCTTTGTACTTTAGGTAGTGGTGCAGCTGGGGAAGGGTCCTTGTGTCGAGAACCAGATGTAACCCTGAATATGAGTGACCGTGACCTTCTGGACATGTTTCAGGGTGAACTGCGACCAATAGCTGCTTTTACAAGTGGCAGACTTAAAGTCCAGGGAGACATTAAAACAGCCATGAAGCTGGAAGAACTCATAAAGCTACTTAAGAAACATCAACTATAGTACATTTTAATTAATTTATTAAATCTTTAATTTTAACTATAAACTGTGTTTTTCATGTATGCTGTGACTGAATTTCTGTAATATTCTTATAATTTCTCACAAATTCCAAGTAAATGCTTGTTTACAAAGATAACGTGCTTTCTGAAGGTTATTTTATGCAACACTGTTTGAAACATGATTATAAAAAGAGCTGTGAAACCAGATAAAAGCTTCAGTAATGCGGCAGAGCTGTCATAATCAGTTCTTTGGTCTATCCTGTGAGGTTCAACTAGAAAGCCTTGATCAGGGCAGAAAGGGGGGCCGACTCTATAGACCAGCCTCTCGCCTCCCTTTTTGCACCAGGTGTCCTTGGCAGAGCCAGAGTAGTTGCTGAAGGTGGAGCAGAGTGAGCATTTTTTGTTGTTCAGATGGCCAAGTGGAGTGTTTGGCGTAGCCCTGTGAAGCTGCCGCTGTGCTGGGCAGAGGAGCTTACAGCAACAGGTGTGCGCTGCAGCAGCAGCATGCCGGTGATCAGACAGGCATGCTCGGAAAGCAGCAGCGTCGTCAGGCCTTTCAATGAAGTTCCTGGACTGTGGAAGAATGGCTGGGCTAACTTGTACAATTTCTGGAAGTTGGATGGCTTCAGAAATCTTCACCGCCTCACGTTGCAGAACTTCAACACTTTTGGACCTATTTACAGGTAAAGGAGTCCAGGTTGTTTGATTCGTTCTTCATAAAATGAAATATTACTGCACATGGCTGACCAAAACGTGATGGGTTTTAAGAAAACAAAAAAACAAACCTGTAACCTACAATTTCCAAGGTCAAATGTTCATCTCACAATTTCTTTTCTTGTTTTCTGTATGGCAGAGAAAAAATAGGTTCTTATGAAAGTGTAAATATCATCCACCCCGAGGATGCTGCCATCCTCTTCAAAGCAGAGGGCCATTATCCTAAAAGGCTGAAGGTTGAACCATGGACATCATACAGAGATTACAGAAATCGCAAATATGGAGTTCTTCTTAAGTACATCCTGTTACTGTCCTCTTCCAACTCTTCCACTATTCAGACACTTTGACAAAACCAGTCTCTTCAGTAAGCATTACCAGTGTTAGCTAAATACTTTAAAATAATTAAAAATCTGATTGTCACACAGGAATGGAGAAGACTGGAGATCAAACCGTGTGATTCTCAACAAGGAGGTGATTTCCTTGAAGATGCTGGAAAACTTTGTGCCTTTGCTGGATGAAGTGGGCCAGGATTTTGTGGCCAGAGTTCACAAAAAGATCAAGCGAACTGGCCAGAACAAGTGGACCACTGACCTCTCTCAAGAACTCTTTAAATATGCATTAGAATGTAAGACTAACATTTATTTAAAATATTCAATTCTAATTATTCCTGCCTTTTTTAAACTCAATCACACATCACTTGTTTCTATCTCATGTTTGTTTTGTCCAATATAGCGGTGAGCTCAGTGCTGTATGGTGAGCGTCTGGGTTTGATGCTGGACTACATTGACCCAGAAGCTCAGCATTTCATTGACTGCATCACCCTTATGTTCAAGACTACCTCGCCCATGCTGTACATACCTCCTGCTCTCTTGAAGCAGACTGGATCAAAGGTGTGGCGCGACCACGTGGAGGCCTGGGATGGCATATTCAACCACGGTGGGACACATAGGTTGAAAATTTAATTCTGAAATTTCAAAATACAGTTTTTGCTTTTACTGTGGTGCAATTTCTTGTTTCATTTCTGTCCTTTCGTTGCATCAGCGGACCGCTGTATCCAGAACATCTACAAGAAGCTGCATCAGGATGCAGGCACTCCAAAGAAATACCCAGGAGTCCTGGCAAGCCTGCTCATGCTGGACAAGCTGTCTATTGAAGACATCAAAGCCAGTGTCACTGAACTGATGGCGGGTGGAGTAGATACAGTAAGGAGAAAAAAAAATTTAAGTATGAGGAACTGTGTGACTGTTATCCAGATTTTTAAGGCTGCTTCTGGTTGTGTTACAGACTTCTATAACGCTTCTGTGGACGTTGTATGAATTAGCCAGGCACCCCAACCTCCAGGAGGAGCTCAGGGCAGAGGTGGCTGCAGCTCGGGCCGAAAGTCAGGGAGACTTGCTGGAGATGCTGAAGCGGATCCCTTTGGTCAAAGGTGCTCTGAAGGAAACACTCAGGTGACTGAAACACATGTTCAAGACATTTAAGATAAGACCAGAAAAGATACACTTTATCAGAATGAACTTTTGCAATTCTCTTAGTTCATTAGTTTGTGTTTCTTTTATAAAAGTGGTTTTCTTTCTGTGTCTCAGGTTGCATCCGGTGGCAGTGAACTTGCAAAGATACATAGCAGAAGACATAATTATTCAAAACTATCACATCCCAGCTGGGGTAGGAGGCACAAAAACATATAAATGATGTATTTATATTTGAGTATTTGACCATTTTCATACAAACTGTCATGCATGTTGTTGTGTCTGTATATGTCTGTATGTGTATTCAGACTCTGGTCCAATTAGGGCTGTATGCTATGGGAAGACACCCCAAGGTGTTTTTTCGTCCGGAGCAGTATCAGCCCTCTCGCTGGCTGAGGACCGAGACCCACTACTTCAGAAGTCTGGGCTTCGGCTTTGGGCCCCGTCAGTGTTTAGGACGAAGAATAGCTGAAGCAGAGATGCAACTCTTTCTTATCCACGTAAGATATAAAGAAAATAATCAGCAGTATTTCCATATAAATGTGGCACACTGACATCATACAAACTGTCTGTGCTACCTTTGCAGATTCTCGAGAACTTCAGAGTGGAGAAACAGCAACATGTGGAAGTAGAGAGCACCTTTGAGCTAATTCTCGTGCCAGACAAGCCCATAATATTGACTCTGAAACCTGTACAAGCAAGTCAGTAACATCGTGTTTGATGAAATTAACTGTAAACGGCTTCACAAAACTCCACAATATGAACAACAAATGAAAATCTTCCAACCTTAGAGTTGTAGGGAGAGCAAGAAAAACACAGGAAGGAAGGAAGGAATAAGTTAAAGAAATACTGAGGTAAAAACCTCAGTGACATGTACTCTGTGTGTGAAATATACTAAAAATCAGGAATGCATTGTGCAAATTTATTCCACTTGTACTTGACAAAAATGTTCATTTATGTACCAATGATGAATAAAAAAATACAACTGATACAAAGTATCTGTTTTTATATGTAATTGTCTATGGTTTACATTTTAAACACACTTTTTCAGATTAAATCATCACATTTGAATTAGATCTAAATTTTAAATCACAGACTCTGTGTCCCATCAACAGTTCAATTCATTTGCAGGTCTTTTTACAGGTTTTGCTTCTGCTGTCCTCTTTGCTGGTATAAGGAGCTGTAGGAAGTAACATGCAGTATTTGAGAATATTAAATCCCTTCATACCATAATTATATGGAGAAGGGTGAGGCCTGACTGACCGAAGGAACATTTTGAAGGATTGCTGTGGATGTCCGGATGAAGCCGTGCCTGTGCTCGCTCAGTTTGGTCAGCATTTCTTGCTTCTCTCTCCCCCATACTGTAGCGTTCTCCTCCAGCTTTAAAGATGCAAAAGAAAAAATATATATATTTATAAGGAAATAAATAATTAGACCAAGTATATCTTATTTATATTTTCTTAACCTGAGCTTCCAGTGTTTGGATTCGTGCTTCAGCCCTCTCCAATTTATGTCGTAAACTCCATTCCTCCTTGAGTGTAAAAATAGAAAAAAAAATGTCACTTTTAGGAGTTGCGAGGGAAAATTTGGATACTATCATAGTCATTTGCAATATTTAAGGAGTTTAAGAAGTACCTGGTCTGACTGCTGTGTTTTGAGTGGTGCCGGCAGCTGGTGAATCCTTTCCAGCTCTTTTCTGAGACGGCCGTTCTCTGCTGCTAAGGCTGATTTCATTTCCTTCTTTTTAAGGCCATCTTCTCAGCATGAAAGGAGATCAGACACTCCAGTCAGTGTCAGTGCTTTTGTGACCATAATTGTTCCCACTGGGTGCACCTACCTCTTTCCATTAGCATCAGCCTTTTGTCACCACGATGAATATTCTTGTCTCTGAGCTTTCCATCTAATGCTTTCTCCATTTTTTCTATGACCTAAAAATAAGGATGGCACAAACATAAATATCCCCACATGCGAATTATAAGCTGCTACATGAGAAGCATATTTACTATCATGAAATTAGATTAGTAACAGACTGTTCACCTCTTCCTGCTGTTTCACTGTGGCCTCTAAAGTTGCCATCTTTGCCAAGTGACTCTGGTGATGCTGCAGATTCTTCTGCTCCTGCTGGAGGACTCTGCAGAGCTTTAATAGCTCCTGCTCACTATCATTTTTCTGCACAAAAAAACAATACGAGTTATATAATCAATGGAAAGACACTTTCCTGAGATGTGTTTTTAAAAATATTCATAATGTGTGTGGTGTGTTTTCTAACCCGGATGAGCTCATTCTGCAGATGTTGTATGCGGTCCCTTTGTGTGGCGGCCTTGCTCACCTCACTGGCGAGCTTGAATTTTAGAGTGGCTTAAAAAGAGCAGAACAATCATCAGAACTGCAGAAACTGTCTGTCATCCCTTACTTACAGGGAACATGTTTTTTGTACATTCACTTAAAAACTCGATACGCTGAGCATATCTAAGTAATGAGTTCGAATTTCACACTAGTTTCAATAACATGTCAGTTTTATGCCATGTGCTTTGGACCAATAATAATCAAAAGATCCATCAATATACTTTTGAATTTGAATGGATCTTTCGGAGGGATGGGAGTTAAATCCTATCCTTTTGCTTTTGATGTTAGCAAAGAGACCTTCTGGAACGTCCTTTCCCCGAGGGCCACAAACTGTCCTTCAGGAGATAAGGGTTGTAGTACACACGGAGCTTATCGTGGTCCATGGCCTGAATAAGCTTCCTTATCACAAAATGACAGTCTGCCTGGGAAAGGACACTCACAAGGATTAACGCATGCTGAGCAGCCTTGGATGTCACGACTTCATCTGCCGAAGAAATGACCTTAAGTCTGTTACGGCACTGAGAGAGAGCTAGCTGGGTGGTAAATTATCTGACTTTAGTGGATCAGCATCTAGTCCTTTATTTGCTCTTAACTTCTTAGGAGTTTAAAATTTTGCTCTGAGACTAAATGATGGTGTGTGGATAATATAAAGCTGAGTAAAACTTAAATGTTAAATTTATTTAAGTGTCAAATCACAACAACAACATCCTCAAGGGACTTTGTATTGTAAGGCGAAGACCCTACAATAACGCAGAGAAAATCCCAACAATCAGACAAACCCCCCATGAAGAAGTAATGGGCAACACTGGGAAGGAAAATTGATGACAGGGGAAATAACTAATGATGAAATGCAGAGTGATGTATAAACACCCAGTGAGTGAAGAAGAAACATTCACGGCATCACGGGAAGCCCCCAGCAGCCTAGGCCTATTGCAGCATAACTAAGGGAGAGTTCAGGGTCACCTGATCCAGCCCCAGCTATAAGCTTTAGACTTATAAGCTATATATGCGAAATGGAAAGTTGTAAATCTAATCTTAAAATTAGAGAGGGTGTGTATCTCTTGAGTTCAAACTGGGATCTGGTTCCACAGGAGAGGGGCCTGAAAGCTGAAGGCTCTGGCTCCCATTTTACTTTTAAAACATAAACTCTACTTTTAAATGCCCCCGTGAACCACAAGCTACCAGAGAGTGAAGTTAGAGTGATATATTACTTTTGTACCTATTCGGTCAGCAATTTCAGCCTTGGTCATGACATCAATGTCAGTGTCGGCCAGAAGATCCCGTCCAAGGTCCTGCTGAAGAGACAGATCACTGCGGAGCTGACTGTTTTCTGCCTCCAAAGACAGCACCTGTGTCCTAAGTGTTATTATGTCTTCTGCCATCCTAGACATTGCTGAGCGATAGTTTTCAATCTCCTGATGGTGAAAGAGTGCCTCACATTAGAACATTTTCAGTGGCTTAAAAGCAGAGGTGAGAAGTAATGAAGTACAAATACTTTGTTACTGTACTTAAGTAGAGTACTTAAGAAGTAACCAAGTACAAATAGTAGAATTGTCAGGTATCTTTATTTGATTATTTATTTTTCAGACAACTTTTTACTTTTACTACCTACATTTTTATACAAATATGCGTATTTTCTACTCCTTACATATGCAAAACAGTCTCGTTACTTTCGGTTCAAAGGTTCATTTATAGCTTATAGGTGGGCCGGAAGGAGTGCAGGTGTCCGCAATTTGTGTTCGCGGTACTTCAGAATCAAGCTAGCGCCACAGAAGAGGAGCGAGCATAACGGAAGTAACGTTTTGTTAAGTGGCAGGTAAGTACAAATTAAACGTTTCTATCAGCAAAAACACGCAAACTTTTTGTGTGCAGTTTGACGCACAGTGTGTCGCTAGCTAAAGGTCTGGATTTCCTAGGGAGAGAAAAGCGTGATAAATTCAATGAGAGATGGAGGAAGACAGACAGGACGTGAGAGGAAGAAGAGAGGTTGTATTTAAAGGTAAGAAGTGCTCTGTGACTCTGATGAACTGCAAATTTAAAGCTTATATGCAATGTCTTGTTTTGATAGATTATGTGTTTTCATTTTTGTGAAACAAACTAAGTTATACTAACTTTGTGCCATTCAAATGTTGCATGAATATTTGGGGTATTTTGCCCAGGATATACAGGGTAGCTTGCATTAACGCACCTTGTTGGACTGTATCAAAGTGGCTGTGGTTCTTATGGTTAGAATAAGGTTACATCAAATGCATCAGAGATGAATTTGCATTTAAACTGATGATGCTTAGATTAATTCACTGAATCCTAACTGTATACCAGCTTTATGCTGTCTAGTATAAAGAAACAGTATAGTGTCAGGGGATGGACATCACCCATGGTAGCTTGTGAAAATGCTGACATCTTGTTGAATTCAGTTATGTAAATCCACAAAGAGCAGCAGGTCAGCTGATCACAGCCTGTAAAATCTACTGACACTCACATTAATTGTTATGAGTTGGAATTCTTTTTCCCACTGAGCCACTACAGAGATCTTAGGATTCCCCCCACCTGCTGAGTCCCACTATAACCAATGACTTACTCGTTTTCCTGTTTAGGTGTGGAGGCAAAGTTACCCTCTACAATGTAGGTAACAGAAAATAGATATTTTTAAAAATTCTCTTTCACTGTTTGTGTCCTACTGGTCTACTACTACTTGCATTGAACCTTATTAGTGCCTGTCAGATCAATAAATGCCATTCTTTTTAGTGCTTATAGTGGCATTTTACTGTCATGCACTGACTGGTGTCAACAATAAATTCACTGGCCTGTAAACAATTTGATATTAGTGGTTATGAGCGAGCGCCACCACTAGATGTCTCCTCAAACCCATGTCTTAAGAGAGTAATACAGGATGTATTACCATAGACACACAAACAATTATAGCAGCAAAAGGGATGAACAGGCTTGAACTGGTTTTAAATAGGATAACTGGTAACTTCTGGTTTTCAGATATGCATGTAGCATGAGACACGGGGTATTACTGCAAGCCATAAATGAATGTAATCCATTGACTTGGATGTTCCTCTAATTGATTGGTTAAGGTTTGGTATAATGTATTCATAACTCTGGCTCCTCAAATTCATAAGGGCATACCACTCCATCCTGTAAAGGTGTTTTGTTAGGGGAAATTTAACTGGGGATTTTGCACAATTTTTAGTCGTTTACTCAAGCATGCACACACGTTCCTCTCTGAAAGCTGAATTTCTGTAGAAGCGAGCAAAAAATATATATTTCTGGGAAATTCTTTAAAGAAATTTGTTTCTTTAAAGGCTGACAAAATGAGTCTGGGAGGAGAGCTTTTTTATCAAAGCATTTCTTTGTACAAGGCCCCTGGATGTTGTCTAGCAGCGTGTAGGACCCATTGTTCTGTCACATGCTCTTCTATCAAGTTGAATAGCCAGAATTGAATGGAGACAAGAGGCAGGTCCAGCTGTATGTTTGAGCGGGGGGGTGACGATTAGGGGATTCCAATCTTGGATGGTGTTGTTGTGTCTCCCATGGGACACAAGGGGTGAAATTGAGCATCTAATTGAAAGGGCAGGGACGAGGTGACAATCATGACTGTAGATGAGATGTCGTCTCTGCTGGGGGCCCAAAGCAGTGATGTGAATGAGAGCTCCCCGTGATGAGTCTGGAAAGTCCTTTTATGTATTGAAAATAAAAGGGAATCTCTGTCTCTGGCTGGATCCCTTCTATTCTGTATGATATAAAGCCATTAAACAGGTCTGATGTCATGCATAAAGTCACTTCAGGACAGATGTATGACAGCTCGACTGAAACATGAGGATTTCACATTTGGCTGCATTTTATTAACCACATTATTTTGCATGTAAAGTATTAATAATCATTGTCTATTAAACTTTAAATATGCACTTTTGCACTGAAAAAAGGCCAGTTGATACTTGTTGATAAATTACGCATATATAAAATCTACACCCACAGACAATTTAAGGCAGTGTGCAGACATAATAGTCTGGCTGTAAATAAAACAGGAGAAAATGGTAAGATATTCGAAAAGAAAATGTTATTGGAACACTTTAAGCCTCATCAGCTTAATCCTCCTTCAGTGCAATTACAGTCAAGGAGAAATGTTAATGTATTCATTTTATCTCCAAACTGTGACTGTTTGCTTCATCATCTTCTCATTTCACTGACCTCTCTGTGTCACTGTTCGCTAACTAAATATGACATAGGATTGCCTCACTGATTGATTGAACAGTTAAGATATTGGTCATGCCTATTCACCTTTGTTTGGAGGTCAGAGATCTCTGCTACGTGGGGATCATCCTCAAAGTCATGGGGAGAGGGCCTAAAGCATGAGAACACAATTGTAGTCTAAATGTAAGTCTTTCATTTACTTTCGAAATAAATCAAATAAATCTGTTTCTCATATATTTTTGCACCGTACCGCATGTGTGGATGAGGAACTTGATACGTGCTGTTTATGTTAGGTTTGTTCTCGGTAGAGTCTGCCCTCTCAGCTTTAGTATTCTGGTCTAGCTGGGCAGTGCCTGGAAGCTCAGTCTTCGCTCTGCTGCGGAGCAGCTGATTATCTGGTAGAATCTGTGCCAGGGCATCATGAGATGGGAGATTGTATTTTCCCCTCTGAAACTGTAGAGCACATAGTGTTTGATTGTCAAAATGATTTCCAAACTTGCTCAAAGCTGTTTCAGAAACAAATGTTGTTAAAATCTGTATGAATATCAAACAAGCATCACTTAAAATGCTAATGGTCTCTTTTAACTTCATTTACTGTCCTAGAAACATACAAATTATGCGTCATAACTTATTCTGAATAAATGATAAGCCAACCTGAAATGCCCAAAATATGTACTTGGTTGATTGGCCACTCCAGGTTGGCTCTAAAAGCAACTCCTATGATGAAAATGTAGAGCTTTGGACAAAAATTATTTTCTAATTATTCTTTGTCCACTAATCATACCAGTGCTTATAAGTCCAGTCTGTATGACACATGCTAACTAGGCAGCTAGTTTACTTGGCTTCACCCCCTGTAAAAGATAAAAGTAGCTGAAGCCAAAGTTTAAGTGCCTCAAACCCGCATTCTTTTTTTTCTTTTTTTTTATCAAATCCTTTGGTGTCAAAACACATCTTAAAGACTTTAAATCAGTAGTCCATCCATCCATCTTCTTCCGCTTTATCCGGGGCCAGGTCGCGGGGGCAGCAGCCTAAGCAGAGAAGCCCAGACCTTTCTCTCCCCAGCCACCTCCTCTAGCTTATCCGGGGGAACACCAAGGCGTTCCCAGGCCAGCCGAGAGATATCTCTCTAGCGTGTCCTGGGTCTGCCCCGGGGCCTCCTCCTGATGGGACATGCCCGGAAAACCTCACCCAGGAGGCGCCCAGGAGGCATCCTTGTCAGATGCCTGAACCACCTCAGCTGGCTCCTTTGATGTGGAGGAGCAGCAGCTCTACTCTGAGCCCCTCCTGGGTGGCTGAAGTTCTCACCCTATCTCTAAGGTAGAGGCCAGCCACCCTTCAGAGGAAACTCATTTCCGCTGCTTGTATCCGCGATCTCGTTCTTTCGGTCACTACCCACAGCTCGTGGCCATAGGTGAGGGTAGTGACGTAGATCGACCGGTATATTGAGAGCTTCGCTTTTACGCTCAGCTCTCTCTTCACCACGGCGGACCGTTGCATGGTGCGCATCACTGCAGCCGCAACACCAAGCTGTCTGTCGATCTCCGGCTCCCTTCTCCCTTAACTCGCGAACAAGACCTGAGATACTTAAACTCCTCCACTTGGGGCAGGAACTCATCCCCGACCCGGAGTGGGCACTCCACGCTTTTCCGGCTGAGAACCATAGTCTTAGATTTGGAGGTGCTGATCCTCATTCCTGCTGCGTCGCACTCGGCTGTGAACCATTCCAGTGCGAGCTGGAGGCCATTAACCAATGAAGCCAACAGAACCACATCATCTGCAAAAAACAGAGATGAGATTCCGAGGCCGCCTAAGTGAAAGCCCTCCGCCACTTGGCTGCGCCTAGAAATCCTGTCCATAAAAATTATGAACAGAATCGGTGACAAAGGGCAGCCCTGGCGGAGCCCATTACCCACCGGGAACGAGTCCAACTTATTGCGTGCACCTCCCACAGGACACCCCGAGGGACACGGTCAAATGCCTTCTCTAAGTCCACAAAACACAGGTAGACTAGTTGGGCAAACTCCCATGCGCCCTCAAGTATCCTTGAGAGGATAAAGAGCTGGTCCAGTGTTCCGCGACCAGGACGAAAACCGCATTGCTCCTCCTGTATCTGAGGTTCGACTAGCGGATGAACTCTCATTTCCAGCACCCTGGCATAGACTTTCCCAGAGAGGCTGAGGAGTGTGATCCCCCTGTAGTCCCACTTCTTAAAAATGGGGACCACCCATTTTTCTGACAGTCTTGTCTGCCAGTCCAGGGGTACTGCCCCTGATCTCCACGCAACATTGTAGAGGTTTTTCAACCAGGACAGCCGTACAACGTCCAGAGCCTTCAGGAACTCGAGGCGGACCTCATCCACACCAGGGGCTCTGCCACCAAGGAGTTGTTTAAGTGACCTTCCCCCCAGAAATTGGCGGGTCATCCCCCTCATCCCCAGACTCTGCTTCCTCCTCGGAAGACATGTCAGTGGGATCAAGGAGGTCCTTGAAGTATTCCTTCCACCGCCAGACAATTTGCTCAGTCAAATTCAGCAGCGCTCCAACAGCACTATACACAGTGCAGGTAGAGCACCGGTTTCCCCTCCTGAGACACCTGACGGTTTGTCAGAATCTCTTCGAGGCAGTCCGAAAGTCTTTTTCCATGGCCTCTCCGAACTCCTCCCACACCCGAGTTTTTGCTTCAGCCACTGCCCGACCCGCATTCCGCTTGGCCTGTCGGTACCTGTCAGCTGCCAAAGTCCCAGAGGCTAACCAAGCCCGATAGGACTCCTTCTTCAGCCTGGTGGCTCCCTTCACCTCTGGTGTCCACCATTTGGTTTGGGGGTTACCACCACGACAGGCACCAACCACCTTACGGCCGCAGCTTAATGCAGCAGCAGGAGATGCTGAACATGGTCCATTCAGACTTAATATCTTCAGTCTCCCTCGGAATGCTGTTGAAGCTCTGCCGGAGGTGTGCGTTGAAGATCTCACGGACTGGGGCCTCTGCTAGGCGTTCCCAGCACACCCGCGTTTAGGTGCACTGGGTCTGTCTAGCGTCCTCCCCCGCCACCTGATCCAACTCACCACCAGGTGGTGATCAGTTGACAGCTCAGCCCCTCTTTTTACCCGAGTGTCCAGAACATATGGTCACAGGTCTGGTGATATGATTACAAAATCAATCATCGACCTGCGGCCTAGAGCTTCCTGGTGCCATGTGCACTTATGGACACTCTTATGTTTGAACAAGGTGTTTGTTATGGCCAAACTGCGATTTGCACAGAAGTCCAATAAAAAAACACCGCTTGGGTTCAGATCAGGGAGGTCGTTCCTCCCAATCACACCCCTCCAGGTCTCGCTGTCGTTACCCATGTGAGCATTGAAGTCTCCCAGTAGGACAACAGAGTCTCCAGGTGGAGCACCCTCCAGCACCCCACCCAGGAACTCTAAGAAGGCTGGGTACTCTGAACTGCCCCTCGGTGTATAAGTGCAGATGACAGTCAGGACCCGTTCCCCGACCCTAAGGCGCAGGGAACAAACCCTCTCATCCACCAGGAAGAACCCCAACGTACCGGCAGTAAGCCAAGGGGATATTAGAATACCCACCCCAGCCCGTCGCCTCTCACCAGGGGCAACTCCAGACTGAGACAGAGTTCAGCCCCTCTCCAGGAGACTGGTTCCAGAGCCCAAGCCATGCGTAAAGGTGAGCCCGACTATATCTAGCCAGTACCTCTCAACCTCATGCACTAACTCAGGCTCCTTCCCCACGAGAGAGGTGACATTCCATGTCCCAATTGCATGTCTTGGTAGCCGGGGATCAGTCCGCCAGGGCCTCTGCTCCTGGCTGCCACCCGGCACAGAATGCACCCAACCCCTACGGCACCTCCTGCAGGTGGTGGGCCTGCGGGAGGATGGGCCCATGTCCCCTTTTCGGGCTGTGCCCGGCCGGACCCCACGCACTAAGGCCCGACCACCAGATGCTTGCCCTTGGGCACCCTTCACGGGCCTGGCTCCAGGGCGAGGCCCCGGTAACCCTATCCCGGGCAGGGTAAACTGTTCCCTCGATGTTTTCCTCATAAGGGTCTTCTGAATCACTCTTTGTCTGGTCCCTCACCCAGGACCAATTTGCCATTGGAGACCCTACCAAGGGGAAAAAGCTCCCGGACAACATAGCCCCTGGGATCCCTGGGACACACGAACCCCTCCACCACGACAAGGTAGCGATTCACACATCTTAAAGACTTTAAATCCGTAGTTTCAGGTCTATTTTGTAAATTGTGGGCATTCTGTGAGTCAGAAAAAGGAGGATTATGCTCACTGGCTAATGACCTGTCAGTTAAAGGTTTTTACTCAGTTGTGGTGTCCTTGGTTTCTTTGTCAGATCCACCTCTTGCTAGTCTTGTTCAGTATCAGAACACCAACATGGTGATAGCAAAAATGTTCAACTTGAGACTTTAAAACATGGCTTCAGTAAACAATGAGTAATGTCACCATAATGTCTATGACTGAACTTTTTCTTATATGAGTGACTGAAGTATTAGTCACAGACTGTAAGGGTTTTGTGGACTTGGCATTGGGAAACCCTTGATCGTAAGTCAATGATCAACTTTGTCACTGCATCATTTATGGCAGGGTGGACACCCTAATGGAGGGAGGAACTGAGTTGTTGGATCAATTGCCTGGGGAGGACACCGTACAGAGGAATGTGCCTTTAGTGTGTGTGTGTGTGCGTGTGCGTTGTATTTGCATCTGGTGGAGAGCCATGTTTGGCAGAGCCCCACCTCTCACCACTGGCAGAACTTTGCATTCTAAGGATGGCATGGTCCAAAAGAATGAGATCATGGGTAAAGGCTGTGAGAATGAGCTTTCTCCTAAGAGTATCTGGGCTCTCCCTGAGGATCTCAAAAATCTAGGAAGGGCTTAGAAAAGGAGCCAGATGATTTGGCTCAGTCTTCTGACTAGTAGCCTCCTGGGTGCTTGCTTGAACGTAAAAGTTGTTCCAGGGCAGACTCAGCATGCTGGAGAGATTACATCTGTTGGGTGGCTTGAGAATCCCTTGTCGACTTAGCTGGGGGGAGAGAGGTCTTGGCACCTCTACTTAGACTGCTCCTCCCACAACCCGGAAAAGATAATCGAAAAATTAATGAATTAGTGGATGATTGAAGGAATGGATGGATAGACAAACTGGACCTCTAGGCAGTGATTGTGGTGTTGACTTATTGATAAATGTATAATGTAATATGGCAATTACTATTGTTTATCATCCTGATTGTGCTTATTTGTACTGACGGCACCTTGCGAATAAAGCTAACTAGAGTTACTGATGACTTAATGACGTGGTTCAGGAGTCTACTACTGACAAGCATATAACAAGGTTCATAGGCTCTCCATCTATGATTGGTCTTGACTGTAATTTATTTATTTATTTTAAATGGAGCAGAATTCCTCCTAAGTGTCAAAATAAGAAATTTGTGATATTGAAAATAATAGTATGCTCATAACTGGTCTAACAGAAGTTCTGCAAAACAAAAACCCATTCTTCACCACATCATCATGGTCACCTTCATCAAATCTAGTCAGTAGTTTGTGTCAGTGAGAAAAGTTTTCCCCCCAAAACACGTTCTCTACTTCCTAGATATTGAATTGGTCAAATAGAAATGTAAACATTTAAAGGTAAACATTTTAAATGAAGTAAAAACTGTTACTACTATTATTACAAAGACAACAGCGATATCAACTCTAAAGATGTAGGGCTAGTTTTTGAAAAAACACAAAGGGATGCCAAATGGTCATTGTTATCTGTACGATGGAAATGCTGAACAGCTTCCCGTGACAATATGGGAGGACTAAATCAGCGGTCTCCAACCTTTTTTGCGCCACGGACCGGTTTATGCCCGACAATATTTTCACGGACCGGCCTTTAATGTGTCGCGGATAAATACAACAAAATAAAACTAGTACTGGTACCGAAAAAAAAGAAGATTTATTCATAACACACGTGAAAAGACCCAGGAAAACAGAGTTAACGATTAAAACGATAACAAAATAACGCTGAAAACCGATAAAAACCCTGAAAATCATACATTTCACACCTGAGCCTCAACTCTCGCGGCCCGGTACCAAACGACTCACGGACCGGTACCGGTCCGAGGCTCGGGGGTTGGGGACCGCTGGACTAAATTACTTCCACAATGGTAGATTTAATGTTATCTAACATTTTTACATACACTGAAAGCTTTTATCAAAATACATTGTATCTATGACCTTTCTCACTGCACTGTGAGCGAGGCCATTCTACCTCTTCATCACTTGAATATAAATGCTGTTACATCAGTAGGCATACACTACCCACTCCATAACTAGAGAGCTCTCTGTCAATAGCCCTGAAGTCCTTTAAGTGTGAGCATTGCATACGCAGTGTACACTTTCAATGATGACAGTTGCCTGGCAGCGCAAATTTAAAAAAATGGCATTAAATAGAGTCATTATCCATTATCTTTCCACTGACTTGCCCACTAACGCAAATACCTCCACAGTGTCAGAACCTACCTGCACAGCTGCAGATGTGCTGAGTGATTTCATCTTTTTTGACGCCTCCATCCAACACAAAATGTCAGAGTCCTTTAACTGGTGGTGAATGGGAAAGCTGGAGCTTTGACATCAATCAGCTTGTAACCACAACACAAACCTTAGTGACTTCACAGGCAGTGAATTCCCACTATGTACAAAATGCTGTAATATCATGTTTCAGCAGAACTCACAGAAATAGAGTGTTGAGGCTTCAGTTCTTCTCATTAATTCACCGAGGCTTCAGAGACTCACACAAACAATGTATTCATGTACCAAGCTTTTGGCAGCAGCAATATAAAACTAGTGCACATGTAAATGTATCAGTACTTTTTATTCAATAATATATTAGGCTGAAAAGGGGTTTTGTGTATCTATACTGTACCTTAAAACTACAAAATGCCCTAATGCTGGAGTTAAATCACCACTGATGAAAATGCGGTGTTGTTATTACCTTGTTATAAATTAACCTAATCCAACAGCATGAATTTATATCCCTCAAGTAACTAAAGGTTTCCTATGTGCATGAAGTGTTTGGAGGAAATTATGAAGAATTATCATTAAGCTAAACACCGTAGAGCGCTCATTCTCATTCTCTGTCATATTGTAGGGATTACGTTGTTTCCATAGGGATATCACACTGCACCTCAGTTGACAACTGGTGCAATACCATATGCTGAAAAAGTCAAACATGTCAGTATGAGGAAAATAACAGCCAACCTAATAACAACATGTAGCTTACCATGAAAAAAGCTACACTCTGTTTAGTTATTAGATAAATATTAGGCTAAATTTGTGTTGAATAATTCACTGGGTGCTTCTGGCTATGTGCTCTGCTAGAAGACGTAATCTCTTCTAATCCAGCAAGGGAAAACCTGCAGAAGTGAAAAGCCTTCCAGCGGAGTTTAATATCACATTATCATGTATGAGATTGCTCGACAAATTTGGAAAATCTCTACAACTAAATCATTTATATTCACATGTTGCACTTTGTAGACACAGCTCGTGTTCAGAATGCTTCTGACCGTGTTACATATAATCTGTGGAGAGCTATGTTTTGGGGGGGGGGATGTGTGTTGCGCTACGCTGTGCTCTGCTGTGTGGGTGGTGGGGATGGGGGTGGGGGTCTGAGTGACACAGTGTTGGTTTTTCACTCTGGGCTATCTCTAACATCATCAGAATTCAGGACATAGCCTGCAAAATGTAGCCAATGTGCTCTTCATGGGAGTGACAGCTCTGAATCTGCTGCCACACAGAGCTTCAATTAGCCTGCCAGGCAGCCAGTTCCCAGGAGCCTTTTCTACCTCCCCATTCCAAATTTGCCATCCACCACCTTTTATTTTTCTTGTCAATCCTTCATCTAACCTAGCTTTTCCTTATTTTCCCTCTTTTTCCACAGCGGACTTCAACACCTTCTGTTGTCCCTGTTACCTAAGTTACAATCTTTTTGCAGCTTTTCCCGTGTCACCATGACAGGCCAAGCGGAAATACTTACAATGTGTTAATGGACACAGAGGCAAAAAAAGGTGTTGGAGAACTAAAGTAGAAATGAAAGAAGGAAATTTAAAGGACAGGATGCGTTGGTGTTTCTCAGGCTCTTCAGCTTGAGTAAAAAGAGAAGAAATACTAACATAGAAACAATTCCAATGTTATTAAATGTTCTACAGTTTAAAACACTATAGTTCATGTATCCTTCTCTGTCTCCACCTAAAGGATATCTGAGTACTGATAGACACCCAGCTTCGAACACATATTAGGTATTATAAATCTTTGGCCAATATGTGCAGAGATGACACGTTTAAATGCTTTATAAGTTATAAACCAGAAATGAAATACAAAATGCTACACGAATGCTATAATGGTACATTTTCATGGATTACACTGAAAAAAAAAGTTGAAATGTTTTTTTTAAGCAAAAGTTTATGGGTACTTCTCTAAATGGTAAAAGTCAATGTGTGATTAAAAAAAATAGGAAAATAACATATATAAAAGAAATACAGAAAGTATTTTTATAGACTTTTTACAGTGTGTATCGCAAAATTAACACAAAAAACAATAAATGTATTTTAATGTAGCACTGAGCCAAAAGGTAACTCAGAAAGCGCATCCTCATCAACGTTAGGGCCGTTTTAAAATTTAACCAAAAGAAATCTGTAGACAACCACAATTTATTACATAGCTGTAACAATGATCACATACATACGAGATATTTTATCTGTGAAAAATTACAATGAAACCAACATTGTAAGAACTAATCTCCATTTAGCTTCTATTAGCAATAACACAGTAATACTAGATCAGGTAACACTTGATTGTCTTGCAGAAGAAAAAAATTCAATTCAATTTCTAAGAGAATTACATTTGGCCCTGCATGCAATCATATCTGTGCCCTGTCAGCAAAATAAAATCACATCTGCGGCGAGCTGGTTATGTCCTTATAAAGATTTATAAAATATGGCAAAATGGAGAGAGTGGCAAGAGGGATGGAGAGTGGGGTGTGTGTCAAGGACAGTGTGCAGCTCTGATTCAAGGGCATGCGTAGCTGACAGCCACTGCCACTCCCTGTGAGGTTCACAGCGAAAGCAAAGCCAAGGATTATCTGTAAATCAACTCCTGTCAATTAAGGATACACTGCAGTCAAACTGCAGCACTCCATAAATTAAGGAGCTATGAATATAAAGGCAAAATTGACTTTTGGTATAATGAATTGTGGTGGTGATGAGTGTGTCAAAAATAATAAATTAAATAAATAAAAAAGGAATTTAAAAATGAGTAAATATGGCTTCCATATATTAATATATATCCATATATTGAATAAATTGTATTGACTATTGTGGTTTCAACTTCTTTAATTTACACACAAACAATAGGACGAACTGTACTACAGTATAATGTGTAGTTTTATATATGTATGTTATAGTAGATAGTAGGCCGTTCTGTCTAAAATGTATGCGGCAAAGAAAGTAGTATGCTATCAAACAGAAAAGAAGCAAACATGTAAATGTAATTATAATACTTAAGGTGGACTTATTGTTAAGGTCACTTTACTATTTGAAACTTTCCCATGTTTAATATTTAATATAACTGTTGTAGTAATATAAAAAAAAAAGGAAAAGCACACTAAAAGATTCATCACTTGGATCATTAGAGTAATACACAAAGTGATTTTTAAATGTATTTAATATTTGAAGGCACACAAAACAAATGGGAAACACGGAATTTCATATATTGCTGTACAACCAATTCATTTTTCCTATAAGTTTTATTTAATCCTCACCCAACACGAAATATGATTTACGCTCAGGGGAGAATAAAATGATCCAATCGAGCCCTAAAACCTTACCTGAACAAGTTGGTAGTCAGCTACAGCACAGCAAGTATCCATGACTAGTTTTTTCCCCACTGGTTCCACATGACCTTTTCAAAAATGCTATACAACTGAAGCTTAATGACTAACACAACGTTTGACATTTACTGAAGGCAGCTTGCTGTTGAATAGTTCAAAGAAACATCAAAATGCTAATGCTAGCTTTTGCACCCAAAAGGGGCCCCTGAGGAGCGAAAGAAGAGGAGATGTGCGTAAACTTGCATAGTGTTTCAGTATTGGGGATTAAATCTATAGATTGTAGACTTGTAGATTTTGCTAAAAATAATAAATAAATGAAATTAAAGTAGAGCAGCTAGTAGGAAAACATGTGGGTAGAAAGACCTAAACAAACAAGATCTTTGTTTAAAATTTAAAGCACGCCTAACGCTGTGAAAAGGGGAATGGAAACTGAAAGGGAACTAGGCATGCCTGTTTTTGGCAGAACTGTTCCTGGAATTGATTTAATGAGAAGGCAAATCATGCAATTATGTCAACACCGAGTCACACACCTCTTCCCAAAAATCATGAGATTGAGGTCAGCCAGTCAACTGATGTAATTACCAGCTAAGAAGGAAACATCAAGCTCCGGCCCAGATCCTGTCAGGAGATGAATATCTGGAGGAAAGTCGCTGACCTGCATCCCCATGAGAGAACAAGGTGGTAGAGTAAGTGCAATGAAAGACAAGGTCAATGGACCCAAATGATAACCACATAAGTTGTTCCCATTCAAGTCTGTACATTACTGCCGAGAAGAAAGACATTTAGAGTGCTGTTTGGTATCCAGTCATCAGTCACTGTATCTACGCAACCACAGAAAAGACCATTTATCATGTGTAAAGGACTTAATGGCATTAGCTAGGGGTCCATCAGCAGGTTAAGACCTACATTAGCTTCATACTAACCAAGGAGAGCAAAGGCATGGGGGACTCATGAGATATTCTGTGCTCTGTGTGCACCGTTTATGGTTCTAAAATCAGATAACAACACAGAATAGAGACATTAACCCCTCAACCCTTTTCTGTGCAGGACAGATCCGATCTTTAATGAGCAGGCCAGGCTATTCAGAAAGAACTCCTGATGGACAGCACAGCATAGATGGGATGATGATAGTCCATTAGTTGGAGCTGAGCTGATACATGACAAGGTAGACAATAGCTGACACTGCCAGAAACAACTTCATTGTGAAGCCTGTAGCAGTAACAAGTCTGTATTCAGAGGCGATTGTGAGGTTACACATTTAGCTGCGGTGGGAATATGAGAATAGCTGTAAATCTACTCAACACACTCTACTCCAGCTGTGGCATATAGATACGGGCACTTCAAACAGAACAGTCCAGCCCAACCTGCATGCCAGACAGAAGCCGCCGAGCTCCCTGCATCCCCACTCCGCCCTTATCAGAGAATAACAGGAGACTGAGGTAAACAGCTGGGGAATTAGCAATAAATAAGACTGGCAAGTGTTGTCTTAACGACTCTGCTGTCTGCAAAAACTACAATCACTGAGAGTTAGGTCAGAGCACTAAATTATGTGAGGTACGTTAAACTGGAAATCATTAGGTCAAATAATTGTTTTTAAAAATTGGAAGCACAGCACAGATTAAAGGGCTTTCAGTATAGTCTTGTTCACTCCAAGCAGTAAGAAAATGCTTGCGGCATCCCGATAGCTATCATTAGAAACTCAGGCTGCAGTGGCCTTCGGTGTTCAAGGTCTTTAAAGCACTCTGCTCTTATATAGAGTCAGACTGAACCACCCACATTCATGAGCAGCCCTCCCACACATGCCTCCTTTGCTCCGCAGCTTCAGCTTTTGCCTGTCAAGGCCAGCTTGTATCACATCTGTTTTGACCTGCACATAAAAGCCGGTCTCATCGATTACATCACACCTTCATTTTGTCTGTTAAAAGGAAGGAATCTCTGTGCTTGCATACCAATGCAGACAAAGCACAGAAACAGAGTACCACAAAAGCATTTGAGTGGGCCCCCCCACCCCCACCCACAAAAACATACCAGACAGTCAAGGTTGTGCAGATAATCATAATAAATGTGCTCTCTGTACAAACAAAAAACACAGGTTGATTTGAAGTGACTGAAAAATATTTTCATCAAAAAAAATTAAGCTGGAAATGCAGCACAAAATTGTCACACGACAGAAAAAAAAGCAAAATTAGCACAGCACAAAGGCACCAGGCATCTTTCTGGCCTCATCAAAAAGCCACTAGATGTCACTGTGACCCCACTTCAGCCCCTGTCAGCTGACCAACTACAGCAACCTCTGTGAGAGAGTAGTGAGAGCCTGCCTCTTCAATAGGACGCTTACACTGCTGTGTCTAAACTGCAATGTCTGAGAATTGTCTGTAAAGCCATTACTATTCAGGACTCGTTCCACACTTCCCGTCAATTCTGCCTGCGATGCTCTCAAACCACAAGAGTGCCCGGCGGCAGGGCGCTCAGAAATTACTGTACACTGCAGCTCTGCAGGAGGAGGACTGCATGCATTATGCTACATGTATGAACCCAGGGTCCAGCCTGTGGGGACTATCACAGCCCAATAAAAAAAATACATAAAACATGTCACCCACGCTTACTGTCATTATCAAAATAATTGCAGTGATGATAGTGAATAGAAAAGTGTGCAAATGAATGGGAAAGTCAGCAATAGGGGAGAATTACTGCCAAATAATAATAATTTAAAAAGAAAAAAAAACATGTCTCCATCTTGCCTGTGTTTGCTCATTTACCTCAAATGGCACAAAGATTAAAAGCAGAGGTACAAAAGCACAGCAGCTCTACCTGACTGCATATCAGGCTTCTGTTTGTTCTGACTGATGGGGGGGAAAGTAATCCGATTCTTTTCAGAGGAGCCATTGCACAAAAATCAATACCATATAAGGAGGCCTGATGAATTTGAAATTTGTACTCAGAGTGGATATTGATCAGTTGCAGTCAAAAGACTTTTGAAAACCCATGTAGATTTGCAATCAATGTGGAGTTTAAAACACCACGATTAGAAGTGTACCAGCAATAAAGAATGCATGTGATGGACGTTAAATTAGTAACTTGACCACAGTGTTGTATGTAGAACCTTAATGTTAATCAGATACATCTAACACAAAATGCTGATACCCTAGCTGCAGGACTCGCAGACAGCTGGGCTGGGCGTGGTGCTCCTGCCTGAGAAAATGTGACAGTTCAGTATATTCAACCCAGCACACAGTCAATGTATGTGTTACTCCTGGAAATAAAGTTATTATACATATAATTTAAAGAATCCAAACATGATTAGGAAAGAACAATTTCATAACAGTGTGCAGAGATTGTGTAACCTTGATATGCTTGAAATGAAAAACGTGGTAGCCTAACAGCCAGCGCCAGCCTCATCTGAGATTGAAAATATCTCAGTTCAGTCTTCCTGTGGCTCATCAAAATGAGAGCTGTGTGCTGGAAGGTATTCTCCAGACTACTATCTAATATCATTAGGAGCGGATATACATGGCCAGGACTAATCCAGCTGTTCCCCTCAATTACATTTTAGCCTCTTAGAACATAGCTGACCCAAGTTCATTTGAGTAGTGCTTTCCAGGCAGGACTTAATCAGTGAGTTACTGGCTGGACAGGGAGCCTAGTAAAATATCTGTGTGTCTTATTTTTACTCAGTACGAGTATTTATTTTTTATTTTTCCTTTCAAGATGAACTGAAGTATTTCCAAAAGGAGGCTCAAAATTTATGACGGTGATAATTTTTTTTGCACCAGCAAACCAGGAAATATACTAAATGCTTTTATTAGGTGACCACTCAAAGATCTACACTTTATACCATTATTACCATTGCCAAATGGAGATGCTAAAATATGACAAACTCATGCAGCAGTATTATGGAAGAGTTTATAACTAAATGTGTTTAGTCCTGTATTAAACACCTTTTAAAAACATTACAGGATCAAAGTTTAACGTTTCAGCCAGAGTATAAGAGACATGTTTATGTAAATAAATATATCACATGATATTGATGGAATTTCACTCGGCCAGCAGGAGGAGGCTTCGTGCTTCACAGAGACAGGACCGTGGACATACTCTGTTCTGAGTCTTGCAATTTAAATGCCGGCTCACAAATGGATCCTTCATTAACCTGGCATCTGGAGGCTATCTAATGAGCAGACGTCTTCTGGAAGCACAGCTCCAATCTGTCTTTCTGAATTGAGGGTGCTGAACTGTGATGAACACTGAGGATATGTAGTCCATGCCTGGGCATGTTTGAAGAACAGAAACAGTCGCTGTTGAAATACAAGGGAAGGCAGGAAGTTATGCACAGTCACACAGCGCTGTCTTTGTCTTATCAGCAGTTGTTTATTTTGCCTGTCTAAGCCACCTGCCCACTGGCACATGAGTGATAATGTGGTTGCATCACATACAGATTAAATAGGCTGTTGAATATTTGGATCTCTCTGATTGGGTCAGCTCTTTCTGTCCAAAGCTAGACTAGAAATTTATAGTGTTGTACAGTCTAAAACACCAATTTTCAGCTTCAGGATTTTTGGGAGAATGAATTCATGATTCTGTAGTGATGGTGTGCCTCTCCATCCACCAGTCAACTAGTTGCAGTGAAGCCCCCCAGAGCCGTCCATGATGTTGAGAAGAACAAAAGCATCAAAGCTGAAGCTCTCCTCCTCGCTCATCTCATTCAGGGAGGGGCCGAGCTGCAAAGGGGGAGGCACCATATGTACTTGATTCAATTAGGCAGTCTGCAAGGCCTCCCCTGGGAACTGCCTGCAAAAAAAAAAAAAAAAGGAAAAGAAATGGGGCTGCAGGCCTGTCTAACAAAGACATTCAACCGAGACCTTTGCCCATGCTGAATCCACCTCATTAGTCAGCTGAGTGAGTGTTGATCATCTCAAACAGTGTCTTTACAAATATGAGGAGGGACAGATTTTTTTCTGACTTGGGCTGGAGTGAGGAAAAAAAAGATTTTAAGCAAAGCGAAGCAAAGTGTACCCTTCTTTTGCTGTTCATTGTGCTGGTGAGTATTTGGAGAGCAGACTGATCAGGAACAACCAAGTGCTAACCTTCAGGGCTGAAAAACAAAGCCAACAGAACATGCCAAAAATTGCCATTCCCTGAATGACCACTTGAGGCAGGCTCCCAAAGCTAATTAAGGCTTAAAACAATGCATTATTAGGGATACAACTGAACTAGACCTCTTGACTGTGTTGGTTGGTGCCTTTTGGAGTAGTGAGGAGCTGTACAACAGTACTGTGAAATAGTGTATATTTCCCCACTCCTGAGTTCTTTTTTTTTTTTTTTGTGTGTGTATTTGAAACAATTGAATAAGTTAAATATTACACAAAATTTACCTGAATAAATACAAAATGTAGTTTTTAAATGATGATTTAATTTAGGGGAAAAAAGGCTATCCAAACCCGCCTGGCTCTGTGTGAAAAAGTGATGTTCAATCATGAATCAACTGTGTCTAACCAAATTTTCTGGAAAGCTGATCTCAGTTTTAATAGACACACCCAGGCCTGATAACTGAGAGACCTGTCGAATCAAAGAATTACTTAAATACAACCTGTCTGACAAAAAGTGAAGTACGGTAAAAGAGCTAAAACAAAGTTAACCTAGAACAAAATCTAAAGAACTGCAGACCTCACTTCTCTCAGTTAAGGTTAGAGGTGATGATTTAAGAATAAGAAACAGACTGGGCAAAAATGGCATCCATGGGAGAGTTCCAAGATAAAAACGACTACAAAAAGAACGCAAAAGCTCGTCTCAACTTTGCCAAAAAGCACCTTCATTATCCCCAAGACAAAATTCATTTACATCTTGCTAACATCTTTGTCTAATATTAAAATTTGTGTGATGATTTGAAACATGCAATTGTGACAAATATGCATATCCAGTTTTTGTGAGTGACAATGATAGAAAAATGTTTGTATGTTACTTAGCACTTATTAGCCATTGTGTATGTATTAGAAGTCCATCCTCTGGCCCAAGCTGCTGCCGTTAACTTGCCGTTATCCATAAAGCTAGAGCGAGGGGTTCAAAATGTGGAGTCCAGTGGGCAGTGCATGCACTCTAGCTTGGTCCACCATTTCTAAAAGCTAAAGTCTACAGGTCCAACCTCCATTTCCTATATTTTACATTTAGAGTGTATTACCAGTCAACATCACTCATGTTACTGACTGTCCATAGTAGCTGAACCAACTCCAGGCAGTCAGAATAGGAAACTGGTCTCAATATCTCTGACAGTCCAAGCTGTGTGACACCATCAATAACATCCATATCTCTTGGCAAACATCTGTCTGACCCACACCACTGAAAGTATGGCACGTTTCAAAGTTTCTTCTGTGCTACAGAGAACAAACAGAGCATTTAGCGCTTTTGAATGTCAGGCAGATAAATGCAGCCCAGCAACATCAGTATTCATTTTACGTTCCCTGTTCCTCTGAAACGCAGCAGATGTCTGTGTTTCTGTATTTGCACGTTGTCAGACTTGCTTAGTAGTAATGGCAGAATTTTAAAGGAGGAAAAAAAATTGAAACATCTGCTGGGCTCGCTTTAATCTGCACCATATCTGTCAACATTAATCTGCTGGAAACTATGTTTTAAGATCATTATACAGAGGCATGAAAGATGGCAAGCTTAAAATATGGTTTTGCTGGGGGTATAGGAGTAATTAGATGGGATCCACTTTGTGATATATGATGTCTGGTCTCTTAGGAGACTTCGTTTTCGTGACTTTTTGAACACTAAGTAATAAATCAGATTTTATTTGAATCTGTCCCTCTTTTTTTTTTTATTTTTTTTTTTACAAATAATTATGAGTGTACCATTGCCATCAAAGACAAATGTAGACAGTAGTCTTCTCTGTCTTCAAATAAGGTGCTCATGTGCACTCACATCTGCCGACCGTCTCACCAACCTTCAGTCTGACAGTCACACCTGCTGTGCTCTGGGACCACTTGGCTGTTTTAGCAATGATTGCCATCATAGGAACCAAAGATAATTACACAGCTTCCACCCACCAGGCTGGCCTGCTTTGCTAAAACCGTATTGCTCCAGTGCAGCAATAACACTTGTCTAAATGAATGCGCAGCACTTTACTGCACGACTGACAGCGCCCATTTATACTGCCGTCCAACTGGAAAGAAAAAACAAATTAATTTGGCACTTAAGGCCCCCCGCACGCCCGCCCATGTGAATAATGTATCACCACTCCCTTAAATCAGTCCCCAACCCCCCATATCCCACCATCATTCAACTCTTTTGTAATGATTCCTCGTTTTAGGCAAAACAAGTGAAAGATTCTTATGTCACAACCTTTTACATGTATACGCAAAGATATGGCAATTGATCAGAGTTCATTTTCATTAGCATTACACTTATTGTGGAAGTGTACCTGTTTTAAAACAAATACTTATTTCCACTCTCCCCAATAAATGCAGCAGAAACAGCCCATTTGCCAATCTGAATATAAATAAGTGCACATATGAAAGAAATCTAGATAACTAGCCAGAGATATTACCCAGTCTTTGTTCACATTGCGTAGTTTATGGTCTGAGCGTCAGAATAACAGCTCTAACAATTATCACTTGTGCACCCAGATCATACTAACACCTCTCCTCCTCCCCTTGGGGAGGACAGACGTCGGGTTTTACACTCTCTTGTGCCCCATTATATTTATGCAAATGAGACCAAAATCAGGGGAAATCTGGGGGCATCCTTTCCTGTTAGTGCTAATTAACAGTATATTGTATATATTATGTATAAGCCCCTCCTCTATGCAGTTGTACATTCTGACCTTGAGCACAAGGTTTTGAAATTTATTTTGAAATGTAAAAACAAGCACTTCTGATTGTGATAAATCCTGCGCACATCTACAGTTATTTGCAGTCAGGAGAATATTTTTTTTACAGGTTATTGTCCAGGAACATAAAACTTATGAGTGTAGCACACAAGAGAGCCATTCTGGTTCAACAGAGATCTATTAATATAATACTGCTGCAGCTTACCAATGAATCAGGTCTCATAAAGGAGCCAAACAGCAGGCTAAAGGCAGACCAAGCACATAGGTGGTGAGACACATCACATCCAAGATTGCCACTTTGCTCCTGAGAGCTAGTAAATGTTTTTTCCCCTTAGATCCTGTAAAAGTGGGTGCATTAAGATAACAATGTTGAAAAGGCAATTATTAAAGAGCAATAAAATATGTTTAGTACCCTCTCAAGGCAAGTGGCATGCATCTGTTTTTTATTTTTTTAGTAATTGAGCTAAGAAGGAAGGCCTGTGACTGCAAGTGTGTGGACGTGACTTATGACAGTGTATGCTGGCTGTGTACAAGATTCTGATTCATGCAAGAGTTACAATGCTTACTGCTGTTCTCTACATATATATATGTAATTAAAAAAGAAAGAAAGAAAACAATGTTTTGGCTAGTTGTGGCTAAACATAATGCTTTTGATATTTGATATATGCAGTTTTTGCAGTTTATTAAAGATAATGGTTGTGCCTTTTAAATAATGCCTTTATAGCCTGGCTAAACAACAACTGCACCATCAAATGAAGGGTAGTAAGGCTTTGGGTTTTAAAAATCCAGTTTACCTCCTCACTCGCTCTTAGGCTGAACTTCTCCACCTTCCACTGTTCAACCTTGTTTCTAATGTGGCGATAAGCAGCTGCGCTTGGTGCTTTTAGTCACCGTGTTAACAGTGATTAATTTAGCAGTACAGCATCAGAGCAGACGCACAGCTAAACATGGCAGCGCAGTCTTGTTCCAGAAAATGAAAGCTGTGCTTCCACGCTGCCTCTCGAGGGGAACAACCTGGGAGACCAGCAGTAAACACAGGGTAGGAGTGCAGCAACATACAACAAAGATTGAAGCATGGCTTCTGGAAATTGTCTGCTTTCATCAAAAATTAAAAAACACATTTTTTTGGTCTACTGTGGACGTAGTATACTAAGCACAGCTTTTCCTTGTGTTAATAGGGAATCTCTGGACGAGAATGAGAGGGCATGATGATCAACAGTTGGCACAGGCAGGCTTATCCCAGCAGGCAGTGCTGTTGTGGCATAGCTGGGGTGAGAGCATGCCCAGCACCTGGCTGGAGCCCTGAGGGGAGCTGGCAGATGGTATTGACGCTAGGGTGTACTTCCTCATATACTGAGCATGTTTAAGCCTCAGTCTCGGCGAGAGAGAGTACTGAAACACGGAGGGTGCCTCGCAGGTGAGGAAAGGCGGCAGTGCCAAAAAGGTTGGGCAAAGGGACTCCGTTGGATTGGTGGGAGAAAGGCTACCAAGGTCACAATGTGCCCCAGGCAGACAGATGTTTGAGCTCATCTGGGTTTATAAATCTCGTCTGTGTTGCTGAATAAAGGAATTATTGATGTCCACGATCTCTGTACCTTTCTCCAGCCGGTCCCTATGTTATTATTTTCCAGCAGAAAATGAAGGATGCACTCATAATTATAATTTATTTAACAGTTTTCTCTGAAAATAGTTTAATTAGTTTAACATTTTTGGTGTTAATGTTTCAGCACTCTATGAATGACTGAAAAGAGGTGTTTATATGTTCTGCCAGGTGGCTATACCACCAAAATCAAGTGCTTTCTTTGCAGCTGAGATATATACTGTCCTGTGATAATCAAGTCTTTCAAGGGAATTTAATTTTTGCTGTGTGATAAAACTAACCTCATAGCACTGATATGTCGTTCCAAAAAGCTCCAAAAAGCGTTTGCTTCATCTGTCCCAAGGACATTTTGTCAGAGGTACCAATTAGCATGCAACTCAGGTCTAGGTGAAATCATCCTATTTATATATCACAACTTTTAAAATAGGTATAAATAATTTTGCCTGGGCCATTTTCAAAAACACACAGATATGCGTGACAGAAAAAAAAAACCTTTCAACATTTTATTAGGGAGGATGTAGACTTAACATTTAAAGTGATATTTTGGGTGCAGCTCCCATGAACACACACATCTGCCTCTCTGCATGCAAATGCTCTGTCAGGCGGCTGAGCACTGTTTAGCAACACACAGAGGTTGCCAAGAGTGTCATTTACACACCGCCCGATGAGCACTTATCCATGGGGACCTATGGGCTTAAAATGTCATTGGATGAGGCTCCTGTCAGCACATACAAAGGTCACAAGTGACACTGGCTCCAGCACTTATTGATTCCCAATCCACCATCATTATGCCTGGCAATTACAGATGCACCTGAAATTTTAATCATGAATATACATTCACTGTGAGGACATATCTGGAATTGTAATTTAGGATCAGTACATGTATAATTAAACATAAGGTCGAGGGATCCCTTTGAGAACCAGTGCACTGTATTTTTCTAGTGGTGCATTTAGCTGTGTAGAGATTTTATGAAATGCTCTGCTCAAGGCTTGGAAATTTCAGAAAAACCAACAGGTGACGTCACAGTCGTCATAGCTTGACAGGTAAATTCTGATAATGTGCTGTATGTGCAAACAGGGGCAAAATAGGACCAGTAATTGCTCCAATACCAAGCTGCAACCACAACCAACAGGCTTTATATCACAAATAAAATCATGCAAAAATTATATTTATTTATTTTTGATGCTAGAAACATTAAACAAATAAAAGCAGATCTGTGTGGCTATATGGAAATAGTATGTGCCTGTAAGAAGTGGCCTGATCCCTGCCTGAGCACAGATGGTGGCAGAGCAGGATGTACCAACCTGTACCTTTGCCCACAAGGCTTGTCCACATGCGCGCACACACACACACACGCACACACACACACACACAGAATATATATATATTATAATAATGTATGCATGGATGCATGTGAAAACAGTGCCTTCACCCACACAGTGGTGTTGACAAGCCAAGTCAAGACCTCATTGTATGGCACAGGAAGTGACTGCAGAGACATTTAGGAAGGAAACACTTTTATAAAATATAAGAACCAAAATATGCTCTTAATTCTGTAATCAGACAGTTTTTTTTCATCCAGACATGACAATAAAAGTATTGACTGTAGTTCACACAGACATCCAAGGCCAAGAAGGATAATTAGTGCACTGGAACAATCAATATACCTCATGTGGGGGTTGAATGTAGACAGGAAAAAAGCAATCTAAGGAAGAGAACTGCAATAAAAGGCAAAATTCAAACATACATACAGCCTACATTGCAAGCAGGTCTGCTGGAGGGAGTCCACTCATTGTGAGCAATGAGTCCACACTGGGCACAGGATGTCCAGCATCTATATTAAATGCATTAATATTCATAATTTATATTCTAAACAGAGAAGAACACACCATATTGATTATTAACAAAAGCTATTGAGAGATCCTCTGCGAGCAAATAAAGACTGGAGACAAATGGCAAGGCATAAAGACAGGAAGATGGATTGATAGGTAGATGAATGAAGGCGAGGGTTCAGCAGATCGATCAGCAGAGGAAGAGCAGAGTTCCCGCAGGGGACACTGGGGCCTTTTAGCACTATGTGTGGAGAGTAGGATGACATGTTTCCTCTTTGAGGTGTCGAGTATGTGAGAGTGAAATATGCCGTGATGGGCAGGATGGGAAAATGTATGAAAAGAGAGTGTGTAGCCATGGCGCTCTGCGGCGTGACAGACGGTGAAAGCAAGCAACAAACAGAGCTCTCTGAGAGAAGAGAGGAAGACATGCCGGTTCTCCAGACTCCAGTTCCCTGCCATGACGCTGGGACGGCAGCCATGCCCTGCCCATCATCGCTCAGTTACAGCCATCAAGAGAAATGCAGAGCTCTTCATTTGCTCTTGAAGCTTTTGCACTGCACACATCATCTTGCTATCTTTCTGGATGTATTTCAGAGGGAAACCAAAATAAAATGGACTTAAAACAGAACATGCATACCTGACGTCAAAGTCAACCCTGTGTAGCGAGGCGTGAAGGGTGGAAACAAGGCAGTGGAAAATATACTGCAGTCACAGCCAGCCTTGCTGCTTGCTGAGGTGAAAACCATCATAACATATATAAAACTGAATATATTTATATATATATATATATATATATCAAACACACACATCCATACATATGCAATAATACTAAGTGCAATAATCCTTTCTGTCATCGTTGTATTTTTACTCAGTTGTATATAGCATTTGTATT
>NW_005187436.1:3313570-3368607 GCF_000239375.1 Pundamilia nyererei | reverse complement strand
CATATTTTAATACAAAAAGAATTATGAGTCACCATCACCAATATGCCATATTTGGGAAATTGAGTGACAGAAACATAGTTTCTGTGGAAATGGGGAATTGCTCTCTCTGTCGTCCAGAATAAAATGAATGCGTAATGCTGACCCCTCCCTTGGAAGGCATAAATGAAAACATGATGTGGGTGTCGACCAGCATCGCTGCTACAGATTAGGTTCTGACACTCAGCTAGCAAATCAATTTGTGAAAGCAAAATAAATAAAACATCGAATTGCACCATTTGCACCTGGGCAGCAGCTCTACTGTTATTAAAGGATTGGTAGATGAAGCAGAGACTGAAACAGAAAGGCTCTAGTTTGTTCAGACAAGCTAGACCTATGTGTGTTAACCAGTTTGAAAAAAGCTCAAAACAGGACTCTAAAAATCATACTTATAATATAATTTTAACTTAACTTAAAGAAATCGCATTTTCAGTTTGCAATGACTTGTGAAAAAAAGTCTGTCTAAAGCTCACTAACTGACACGTTTTTTGGTTTTTTTTGATTCTATACAAGATAGAATCAAAAAAACAATTTGTGTTAAAAAAATATTAAAAATGTACTCTAATTGTACTCTACTTCGCGTCATTATCTTGTTGGATGACCCGATGTGAGCCAAACTTTAGTAGTGAGATTTAACTGTAGAAATGTTTGGTCTACAGAGGAGTTCATAGTCAATTCAATGACTGTAAGGTATCCAGGTCCTGTGGCCACCCATATCATTTCCACTTTGGTCTCATAGATCCAAAATTTTATCTGTTCATCCAAAATGTTATTGTTTGTTCAACTACAAATACAACTTTGCAAACCCCAATTTTTCCCCTGGCAATGCTTCTAAACAAGTGGTAGTTGTTTGGTCTTTTTGTAATTGTACTTTGCAAAAGTTTAAGACTTAACAAACTGAAGCCTCTAGCCGGTGAGAATCTTTTTGCAGTTTCTCTAAGCTTTGCATGGTCTGACCTTGACATGAATTTGCTAGGACATCCATCCTCTGGGAAGATAGTGACATTGTATTAACACACACCTGAATGCTCCAGGCAAGCACACTGCCAAAACATTTGCTTTTATACATGCGCTCATGTTTGCTGATGATCAATTAATCAAGTGTAATTAATGAAGACCTGACTGTTCTTAATTTTTCACACGACTGTAATCATCTTCCCCATTCCCTCAGTTTTTATTCTATGTTAACTGGGAGTCTAAATGACACATTAGTATTCTCATATGAGTCTCTGCAAGGAAACAGATACAGCCTGCTTCCCAAAATCTCTAAAAAACATTAGGACAACTGTCTCAGCAGATGGGCATTGGTGACACAATATCATCTCAGCAGAGACCTCATTGATGACGGCCTTTCCTTTCACTAGGTATTCATGCCCATTTGCTTCACAAATGCACTGGATGCACAGGAGGCTTGTCTTTCTTAATTGATGTCATGGCCCTGAGGTTAGTGCTTTGCAAGATGTGCCATGCTGGTGTGCATTTGCCCTCACTCCAAGAAGCAACTAGCCTTGCCCACCAGCTGCACAATGCAGCCAGAGCATATTGATTATGCTGCTCATGGAGGCAGAATAAAAGGAGTGGGATATTTTTTCTGCCTGACCTGTTTGAGTGGCCGTCAAAGACAATATGTGCAGGTGGTGTGCAGATGACCTACTGCAGAGAGGTCTTCATTGGGCTTTTCTTTCGCCAGCAGAACTGCCTAAAAGCAAGGCTGATTTATTGAGATGGCTAGAAAAGAGACGGAGGTAGAGAGGACACACACCACAAATCCTTATCTATAAACATAGCCCATCCCTACTGGCACGTTTAAGTTATGCAGTATCACATGCCGATATTTAAGCCCATGCAATGCAATACCACCAGGTGGGCTGAAGATCAATTGAATTATTCACTTAAAATCTAATTCTCAGTTTGCTTGATTGCATTTCTATCTTTTTCATCTCGCTTGCACAGAACTGTGACAAAGTAAAACTGGCATGAGGTATCTTATCAGATATTCTAAGATCTAATTAAAGCAAAATGATTTGCCGACAATATAATTGCTCAGGTCCAGAGCCTATAAACTCTTCCTCACATCTCACTGGATATTCATCACCGCCAGGGGATTTATCCATTTATCTACTAATAGATACCTCATTTTGGATGGAGAAAGGTGTGCTCACCTCAAACACAGAGAAGGAGGGACGAGGCAGCTGCAAAAATCAGTGACTTTACTGAACACTAAAGACCTTAGGTGGAAAGTGGTAAAAAGGAAGGAAACAAGCACAGTATGGCACTTGAGCACAGCAGTGTTACTGCCACAGTTACTGCCACAGTGAGGCAGTAGTCTGTTAAATTATAATCCAAGAATGAGATCTCCTTACAGGAAGCATTCACTGCATAACTCATCTAGGAAGAAATAGCATTGAGAAATAGTACAGTGCTAACGTCTGCCACTGAAGGATTAAAAAACCCTGAAAAAACAGTAATTATGGTTCAGAGGTCTCAAGAGTGCCCTCCGTTAATAATGCTGCACAAATCAATGTTTATGACCATTGTAAAAATCTGAAAACTAGAGAGCCCCCAAAGCCTGATCCACCCATAAATTCTGTTCTTTGCACAGCGTGTTCATCAGCTTTAGCTTTTCTATTTTAACCTGAAACCTGGTGAGTCTGTTAACTCATCATGTTTATTCCACAGGGGAGGAAAACTTAAACATCAGTATTGCTATCTTGGTTTGTTTATATTACCACAATATAGAATTGCAAATAAAAGAAGAAGAAGAAGAAAGAAGCTATGGGATAATTTCTGTAACTTATTCTAAATTGTGTGGATTTCCATGTTACCACTATAAAAGGAAGTGTACCTATACAATAAAAAATAATATATATAAATAAAATAATACAGTATTTTTATGTTAATACTTTTATAGTAAATATGTTCCAAGATCAAAACAACAAAAGTCCTGATCACACAAAACATATTCAAACTCATATTCAACTTCATTCAAACCTTAATAGCACTATATTAACACTTAAATAACACTTTATTGGCATGTAAATGGTAGAAATGTGCTTAGAAAAACAAAAAATTGAAAGTTGTTATTTAAAGATGAAATTATTGATACTTTTAGTGACACTTGCTTCAGTTTTTAGATGTTTTATGTATTCCCAAATCATTTCTTTTTGTTAAGCCTGATGACTTCTTGATATCAGTATGATAAAACTGTTTTTTCTTTCCTTTTTTCCCCCTGTCATATACTTAAGTCAGCTGCCCCCAAATAATATGTGGATAAATTCTTCATACTTAAAAAATATCACTATTCACTAAAAACGCTAATACAAACACAATGGTAGGCTATTTGAAGAAAAGGCAACCGAGAATGTAATGGGATACACACAGTTACTGAGGAAATGGTAAAGAAAGCATGGATTATTCATGTCTATTCCCACAGTGCAAACAGCTCCTTTTTGATGGATTTTGCCCGGGGCGCTCCTCCCTGCTCAATACCAACAGTCCCGCGCAGCTCTGCCTGATGCTGCACCGTGAAGCCGGCATGATGAGCTCCCCCAGAATCACAGACAGGGCCAGCGGCTCTCATCTCCTCTCTGCAGTCAGACATAATGATGGTGTGTGGTCTGAGGTGAGCCTAAATTTAAACTAGAGTTTCAGAAGGGGGGTAGTAGAGCAGACAGGTAGGGAGTGTAGCGGGAGAAAAGTGCTGATGGCGTTCGAGTGTAAGGGCCTGTCATACAAATCAGTTGGCAGTTGGAGGGGCAACGGGGTGACAAAAGGGATGCAAAAACATTGTCACCTTCTGAGCCGTGCAGTAATGCACTGAACTCTCGTTTTTTTTCTTTTTGCCGTTTTGGTATGTTAACACTGACTTTGAATGGGTGAACTCACCTGGATCAGCTCCAAGCAGTAGGTGGAAAAGCTGTAGGGGTGTTAATGATGGAAGGAATGAAACTGCCATCTTCCATCATCACTGCAGAAATATAGATATATTTAAAATTAGATGCATGCTTCTATAATTCTATAGTTGTTTAACTCTCATTTGTGACATAACTGAACACTTTTTTTATGGTAAGATTTATTTTCAACAAAAAATGATATTCTCACAGAGGCGTTTTTGAATTGTGGAAAAAACAAAACATTAATTTAACTACAGTTTACATAGACATGGACAGGAATATGTAACAAATTCAAATTATATAAGAAAATTAATAATTTGACTTTAATAAATACAATATTTTAGTTACTGCATGAAGACATAACTGTGTTTAAAGGGAGCTCCTCTGACTCCTGCCTTGAGTGATCTGCTCAGTCTGCAGTACTGAAATAGATTTTCCTCTACATGAGCTCTGAACTGAGGGTGAACCTGCGTTTTTTTAAAGCTCCATTTCTAAAGAGGCCTATCTGCAGACAGCATGAATCTTTGCCAAATTTCTCTTGGCAGAGGATTTAACAGGCATTCAATATAAAGGAATCCAACACAATGCGGGTCAAGCCTCATCAACAAATGTTGCCTGAAACCATCAACACCCCAGACAGTGACAGCGAAGACTGTCTGGTTCACTGATGAGAAACTGAGTAATGCTGAGATTTCACACTTTTAACACATCCCATGCCGTCATCGAGCATTCAGCAGGTGAAGATGGAGAGCAAATGGACTAGTAGAATGGTCAACTAACCATTCAAAACACCTTAGCAACAGTTAGAATCTATCACGCGGTGGTAATGATCGCCAACCCGTGACTTTGCTGTCCTCCAATGAGCTTGCTTCGCCGCAAAGGGGAGGGGGCAACCATAGGCAAATAAAGGAGGGACTTGAACAAAGGAAAAGGGGTTTCAGGAACTGCTGGAACATCAGTATTCTCTCCCCATTCACTGCTATCACTTCACACTCAATAAGAGCACTATTTAGTCTCATGTGTAATTATAACTGTCACTTGACAGTCAGAAACTATGCTCCATAAAAGAGAAGATCCATGCTTGACAATTGCAGTTATGTCTTTTTCTAAGCAGGTTGATTTAAAAATAATTTAAAAAAATTTAATTATGGGAAATTTTGGTAGAAAATTGTATAAAGAACCTAATGTTTCAAATTTTTATGGCTTTTACATGAATAAGCGCAATTTTACAACCCTAAAATGAATAATTTTCCTCAGTGGCAGAGAGACTTCAGGACACATGAGTCTGATTGCAGTCAGTGCATTTCCTAAAGACAAATTTAAACACCTTAGATCTCTGTTTTTCAATGAGAGTCAGTGTTTGTGGGTAAAAGTGAAAAATAGCTCTACGCAACACATCATATATAAATACCTGAGCATGAAGTAGTATGGGCATTAGCTGGCCAGTGCTCTGCAAACAGGTGGGAGCTTTAGCACCTGTACATTTGCTATAATCTCAGTAAACCACTCAGCGGACAGCTCCTCCCTCACCGACTACAGCAGTGAGCCCGCTCTTTACTTCTTAAAGATTAAAGATTGTGTCCATCACGATGTATCGGTCCTGTACCTACCGTATTTTTCGGACTTTAAGGCACACTTCAAATCCTTTAATTTTCTCAAAAATCAACAGTGCGCCTTATGTATTGATTCTGGTTGTGCTTACTGACCTTGAACCGATTTTATGTGCTACACGGCGCTCAACAATCTGTCAAAATGTGTTAGTATGACTTTGGTAAGCTACGGAGCCGCACCACTTGATGGATTGTCGGAGCATTATGGTTACCGTAGTCAGGAGCCTTGCGGAGTGATATGTACTGTGCTTCAACATAATATTATTCTGTGTGTATAAGGGCCCCAAAATGGCACCTGTTAAGAGACATGCTTACGAAGTGGATTTCAAACTCAAAGCTATCAGTCAGGTTTTGTTTCACTTAATCTCGCCTTGTAATGCGGTGCGCCTTATAGTCCAAGACTATGTACTTTGCAACAGGTAGGTTTCCCAAAATTGCAACACACAGCATTTACAGCCACCAGATAAATGTTTAATTGGTCACTAATCCAAATATGAATTCAGCCAGTCACATGGCAGCAATTACACACAGTTAGGAATGTAGACATGGTCAAGACGACACATCAGAATGGGAAAGAAATGGGATTTAAGTGACTTTGAGCATGGAATGGTCTGAATATCTCAGAAACTGCTGATCTGCTGGAGTTTTTCTACACAACCATCTTCAGAGTTTAAAGAGAATAGGCCAAAAAAAGAAAAATATCCAGTGAGAAGCAGTTCTATGGGGCACAATACCTTGCTGATGTCAGACATCAAAGGGGAATGGCCAGAAGGCTTCGAGCTGATAGGAAGGCAACAGTTACTCAAATAATAAGTATGTACCGGTTGCCACTCCTTTTAGCTAAGAACAGGACACAGTTCACACAGACTCACTAAAGTTGAGCAGAAGATGATGTCTGGTCTGTTGAGTCTTGGTTTCTTGTGTAACACACAAAATTTGGTGTAAACGATATAAAAGCACTAAACCATTCTGCCGGGTATCAAGGTGGTGTTGTATGGTGTAACTGTTTCTTGCCACACTTTGGGTTTCTTAGTACTAACTATGATCTTAAATGCCACAGCCTACCTGAGTAAGAATGCTGGAGAATGTATAAATGCCACACATTTAAATTTAAGTGGTGTTTACTAACAAGTCAGTTTAGTCTGACCCAGACAGATTGCAATCTGTGTTCTTAGCTCTTTGTACTCTAGTGTACAATCTAAAGCCAAGCCCACACGACATTACCCAATAGCTTTATCCCATTTGGTGGAGTTGTGCTCTTTGGCTTCTCATGCTCCCTGTAGGCCTGCAGCTCCATAGTGGGCCTCTCTCAGGATGGTGTGTGGGATGGGAGGGTGGAACAGGTCACATCCTGAGTCCTCCACCTACAGGATTCCTTCACTTCACTTTTTCCATAAATGAACAGAAGCTAACATATTCCGTATGCTAAGGGGAGAGAGTTTATTGCCACTGTTCTGTTATACAGTTTTTTAAAGAAGTGATTTTTTCCCCCAGACAGAAAATTATGCAACTGACCTTTGTGACCTTGAAATGACCCTGTTATCTTTCATAAGACGTTGTTAAACACGTCCACAGAAACTAGAAATGCAGCTCAAAATGCCTTGCTAATTGCACAAACAGCTCTCCAGTCTCACAAACAGGCTTGCTCCTTCTCTCTTCAGAGGCCTAATCCCTCTTAGCACGGATATAAGAAACGTGCCACCTGCCTCCAGTCATACCAGCTCGTGGCCTGACTGCCCTTGTGACACCACGCTGGCCATAATCTCATGAACAAATGCATAGCCTAGGATGCCACTGCTGGATCTAGACTTGGTGCTGCATACATATTTCCGTCCTCCCTTAGCAAATTCAAGCCTTTCATTGTCTACAGAAAAAATGGTCACCTAAGTGTTTGTGTAACTGTCATAGCTAGTATTAAACCTTTTCCTCAAATAATTTATTTCCAGCACAAGTGCCAATCAAGAAGAGGTTACTGCATATGATTTGGCCTTTGCCTGTGATTTAGAGGTGATATAACATTACCAGTTTGAAGTCATACATCTAAACCTTTAAGTAGAATATATGTAAATGCATCTACCGCCATGGCTCTCAACTGTGAGAATAATATACTGCTATACTGTATATGTAGCACGTAGCCTAAGGAGCATCAAACTGGGCTAAATTGTCTCGGCAGTCCAAAAGATGTATACACTGAATGCTATTCAAAAGTGAAAGAGTTAAAATGAGCTTTGTGTTGTGCTTAAAAGAGTACAGTGAAGTCGTCGTCTGCAAACTGCCTATATAATATTTTCAGGATCAAATCAGACCAGACCGGGACTGAAGTATATTGAAAGAGCCGTGTAGTATAATGTCTAGATGATTTTTCGCATTAAAGTTGACTTTAATCTGTTGTTTTAGTATCCCATTCAGTATACGATGGTCTGTTTAAACAAGGATGGAGATGTCAGGCTGCATTAGCATCCAGACAGCCGCTGCACCCAGAGGACTCTGCAGTGCTGAGAAACTCAGTCATTAAATTTGCAGTCGTTCTGCAGAGCTTCACTGTCTGCTTATTGGATGGGGGGCGGTCATGGATGATCCACCTCGCAGATAAAAACTAGACTGTTTCTTTTTTTAAATTTCTGAATTAAAAACAGAACTTGCCATATTTTAACTACAACATGTTGTAATTGAGATTCATTATTTACAATTTTAACTAAAAACAACTGTGCTAAAAATAGATAAGTGGCTTTAGTCCCTGTGCATTTATTTTTGCCATGCCTGAGATAAAGTATGACATAATATTGATGCTTTCAACATTTAAAAACAGGTTTCAAAGACAATTACTCTAAGAGTATAAAACAAACTATGTTCTGCTCCTCCATTTGTTATACAAAAGCATATAACGGCTAATGTACTGTAGGTACTGAAGGTTTTATGGATTCGTTTGCACTGTAAGGCACAAAATGATGAACACATGAAGGAAGTAAAGCAATAAATCATAAGATAAATAAATGAATGATGAAACGAATGAAAAATAAATTGCACTTTAGTAACCCCTTCAAGTTTGCTGCTGTGCCAGCCATAATTGTGACTAACAGTTATCACAAATGCAGCTCTGCCTTCATCTGTTTGATTGCTGTCGTGATTTCTGCCACGCTTGCTTGGCAGATTTTCTCGGTTATGGCAGCTAAACGTTGACTTTTATTATTTACCGCTCTTTGTTCATCTGTTGTAAACAAAGGATTGTTGTTGTTTCTCATTTCAAGTGCCCTTCCCCCAGCTACCTTTTGTTTCTGAAAGCCTTGGTTTGTTGTTAGAAGCCTTGAATTGGAGCCTGCCAGGCCTGCCCCCTCTCCTGCCTCAAAGCTGGTTGTAGATGAAAAATTTATGACTGCTATGCCTATTTCATTTGAAGTGCTGCTGCTGTTCTTCTGATGCTGCCCCCACTGATGGTGACTGCATCTGCAGTTTTCATTCGACCGTTCCCCCTCACAGTGGGAGTGCAAATCAGGGAGAGAGGCTGGGACGGTGTCCATGGCTTTACTTCACTGGTATTCACTAATCAAGGATTTTTTTTTCTCCTTGCTGCTCGCGAGTAATTACAGGACATTGATTAGCTGCTTTTAGAAGCCACCCACACAACTCTCTTAGAACTATATCTGCATTATATTGTAGCTCTTACATTAAAACGTTTCACTCTTCTTTCTATTGTTAATCTCAAGAAACACCTGTATAATTGCATCTGATATGGACACTGCGGGACTGCAAAGTAAACTATTTTTGACTGGCTACCCTTTTATGAAACACGCTCAGCTGATAAGTGCATTGAATGTACTTCAATTTTAACCTTAAATTCTTTGAAAAGTCAGAAAAATATGATGTTTATTTGCAATAATGTAATAGCAATATACATAATATGTAATAGCAGAAATTTATTACTGTAAATAATAACATTTTAAATGAAGCTCTTTTGTATCAATTTGTTTCCCCTGGATATTAATAATATTATTATTACTACTATTACTAAAATGATAATAATGATGTTCATGATCTGCTTCAGTGCCTTTAACTAAAGAAATTAAACAAATAAAAAAAAACCTGGAATATTCATAAAATAAAATAAAAAAATCATTATTCACTCCCAGATGTTGCACACGCTGTTCAAATATGTTTATCATGTAAGGTTTCAGATGTGACGCTCACACCATTTGAAATAGCCGGGATGCAAATGATTAGCGTGGGAAGATTTAATCACTATGCATTGTGTTAATGACAACCTCTATGCCCGGGATGAACACGTGGGCGTCTTTTACCAAAACCTCTGCATCCAAAAAAATATGTTTTTACACATCCCTTTGAACTGTCGAAATGTAAATGTAAAACAGTATGCTAAGGAGTGAATGAGTAACACCTAGAACGCTGAATAGGAAATTATCTTTCACAATTCTGTTCATGTTAGTAAAACAACAGATATAATGTGTTAGAGGCAGTTAGGAAAGGGTATGTCCTCAGTAGGATGAGAAGATAGTTTGTTTTTAAAGCTGAACAGAAAATTCTGCAGAAAAATTCTGTCGTTCAGAGACCTTGGTAAAGTCTTGATCATGCATGAAGTCACATTGGTTCCTAAGCAACAGGTAATTTCACAACACACGTGCAGCAGCAGCTTTTCATAGCAGGGCTTCGAGCCCATTTAAAGTCACATCAGATGGTAACCTTGAGCCGAACAATACTGCTCAAAGCTGTGGTCAAAGCTTGGGGGGAAATGTCACACTTGTTACGGGAATAATTACTCCAGCACAATGAAGCAGCATTCATCTTCAGCAGCAATGTCTTCTTCATTGCCATATGAATCAACATTCCCCTGCATAACCTGTGGTTTCCAGGCACAGTCTCAGGTTACTGAGTTTAAACAGATAAGACGAAAACCAACCCGTCACAAAAGCTCCTTCCGAGAAGACCCCATTAGCTTTTAGAGTTAAGAGAATATCAGCCAAAACAGCAGATCAGATCAGAATTCAGAAAGACGATGTCATCATATGTAAAGCTTATTCTGCTTGTCTAGTCAGAGTTTCCCAAATACATACAGAAGGGTGTGGCTCTCATACATGCATTTATATTTTTTGTTCCATCCAATGTGTCCTACACTGTTCTAATGTTATACAGACTACTGCATGAAATCCACACGTGTCCTCTTGTTTGAACATTTGCTAAAAACTGCAGTACCCAGATGCATAAATAAGTGAACACACACACCAACACGATTCTCAGTATTGATTCTCTACAGCTGTAATCCAGTAGTCTCAGGCTTGATAATACCTGCTATAAAAGAAGTAATGATGACTCAGATCATTCTTTTAAATTTCATTCATGCTGCAAGAAAGTAAAAGAATCATTTGATGCTAGGGAGACATCTCACTTTTATTTTGTTGGTCGACTCAGAAATACATTAAATACCGCAAATTAGAAGAATTCAGCTAGATCAAATGTTTCTGGAAAAAGGCTGGATAGTTCCTATTTCCATTTGCACTTATCTCAGAGACAAGCCAACAGCCTATTACATGCGCTACAAATTTTAACAATAAATCAAAATAGAGTACATCTGTAAACTGAAACACCACACACACACACTCGTTTTCATATCTTAGTGAGGACTTCTAATTGACATAATGATTTGCCTAGCCGCTTACCCTAACTATCGAAAAAGAATGACTAATTCTAACCATGACCGAACTGTAACCCTGATACTAAAACCGCATTTTGAGCCTCAAAAATGCCTTCAAACTCATGGAGGTGGGCCTTTTGTCCCCATAAGTAACTATTGGTCCCCACAAGTATGGTGACATGCCAATTTTCTGTCCTCACAAAGAGGTCTAAACATGTACGCATACACACTTTCTAGAAATGTGTCACAACAAGGACAAATACTCTGGTTTTGGCTTTTGTGCATTTCTCAGGTTTTAGGTGTCCTCCAAGGTAGCATGACTATCAGCTGTTTACCTAACTGCACATATGCAAGAAATATTTCACAACACTTTATCTGAACTGATAATTGTAAAAATCTGCAATCCATGCAAAAGTAGACTTTTTAAAACACAAACAAGCCAATCGATCAGGTACCAAGGATCAGAACAGAAAAGACCTCATTCAGACTTTGCTCCCAAGAAACACCTGATATCTCATAGTTACAAAAAGTAAAAAGGTGAGGTTACGTAAGACTGAAGGTATCTTTATGGTAATATCTGTTAAATGACTGCATGAAAATGCTGCATGCATTGTGCATGAACTGTAGCCTTACCATCTCCTCGGATTTACTTTTTTGAGCTTTAACAGAAATAAAGGCTCTCCTGCTGTCAGACAACAACACACCACCAGCTTAGTCTCACAGGACTGGAGACAAGTCAATAATTCAGCACAGGGACTAAAATTTTATAAGGAGGCAGAAAGATAGTGGACTGAAATAAGGGCGGAAAGGCAGAAAAGAGTAGATACAGGGGAATCTGGGGGCTAAATCCTGTTTGCTTGCTCCTGACCCAGAGCAATAACATGTCAGAAGAAGCTTTCAGGGATTCTACCTGTCAATCAACGTGGCCCCTCAGTGCAGGCGAACGGTCATTACGGAGAACTGGAACGGAGCTATTTTCCTTTTATTTTCCATGGCTAGGGTTTCACCAGAGAAATCTGTCTAATGTGAGATAAGGCATCTGATTGCTACAGCTACACCCAGCCAACACTTGTGTGAACAATAGAGCCATGGTGCATTGATCAGTGTCTGGAGCCCAGATGCAAATCACTGCGGAGAATATTTGAATGGGCGTAGTTAGCAGCCACTGACAGCATGAGCAATGATGTGTGATATTAAACTGGCCAGTAGCGTGTGTATAAATGACAACCACCATAACAAATTATAAAAGAGAATTTTGAATGTTTTTGCCACATCTAAAGGAGATTGGAACAAGATAAAGCATCATTCTCACAAGAAGAGGACATAATCTGATGAATTAAAGACACTATAATACTATAAGATGCTTACTTAAAAACACGAGTAAAGGCAAAGCTATAAAGTATGACTTGTCTTACATTTTATGAGTCACTCCCAGAATAAAAAAAAAAAAAATTACAACCTAGGACCACTGAATTGCTGTTGTATCAAAGTAGGAACAAAGCTGTGTCTCTGCAGCACATGAGGCACTTTTACATTAAAGCAAACAGCCAAAGGCATACAATGTATAAATCCTGCTGCCTGCTAAATGAAAGGAGTCTTGCAGCGCTGTGCAGCTCTGTTCTCCAGAGTCGGAAATTCCCAGCAGGTTTGAAGTACATCTTTTGTCAGGAGTACAGGGCCCAGTTTGAAAAATAATGACGCTTTGTGGCGTTCCCTTTCCTGTTTTTCATGTGACACGCGGCTAAATGGCAAAGTAAATGTTAATGGAGTGAAAAGAAAACCTCTCGAATTCTAAAATATAAATAACAGTACTTTAATTGCCCCTAACTACACAAAAATGCTCCAGTCTTTCAGGATAATTTCATGTAGTGTTATAAGTTACAAAAACAAATTGAGAAATGAGTGTACCTTCAGGGTCTGTTAAGCAAACTGGCCCTGAAGTGCCGCTATCCTTCCCCCACATGTACCTCGCCTCCCATCTACTCACCGGGGCACGTACATGCAAATGACAATCTGTTGCCATGCTAATTAAGGTCTAGGTCACGTGAAAGAGAGCTGCGTGACTCCGTGAGCTCAAGAAGGGGTCTTACTATCGTCCAATCACACTTCAAGCATCCCACTGAGGAAGGTAAGGACTGTGATGTTATTAAAAGTGGTTTATAAAACCTGTTCGAAGAGGGATTTTAGAAGCTAGTATTGAAAATGGTGACAAACCAGAAGAGGTGTGATGTATTCTACCCTGCTCGTATGGGACCCACTGGGGTTTCCTTAATGGCCTATAGCCAAAACTCTCCGGGAAACATGATTCAGTTCCCCGTGACAGTCATGCAGGGAATCAATACCATGATGTCACCATGAGAGGAGGTGAATAGCAAAACCAATGGTGATAATACATCAGGGAAATCAGAATCACAAATGGAGTAACATAATACCACAAGCCCACCAAGAACAAAAACCCCACCCCACACACTGCTGAAAAAAGATGGCAGAATTCTTCTTTTTTCAAATATAGCAAATACTGAACAGCACATTTAGCATACGAACACTGTAGCAGAATGTTGCAAAACTGCTGCTTTAACAATAAACTGTCTTTAAGAAGCGCCACCTTTTCCCGCCTCATCCATTTAGTCACAGATGGTTTTCAGATCTCAAAGAACTGCAGCAGTGCTCAAGCATTCACATCAAACAGCATTGTGAATAATGAATTACACAAGCTCTTTTCTTGTGTCAGACTGTGTTTACCAAACCCTTATTTATGAATGTTAGGATTCCTCCTTCTGTGACATGTGGAGAGGAATCTTTCTCGAAAGGAGTCCGGCCTGTCTGATCTTTGCAGGGGACACATGCTGTGTGATGGCGCTGCAGTCTGAAGTGGATTTACCGGCAGCTTCTGACAACAGCCAGATTCTCGGTCGTCTAACCATTTGTTCTAAAGTAACATTAACAAATCATCACCCTGACCTCTCCTAAGCCTTGAAAAACAACCACAGCTGCCAGCTGACAGCACAGAGGTCACAATTGTACTGTTTGAAATATTATCTGCTATTAAATCAAACTGCAGTGCAGGGATTTAAGTGCAGCATCCTGCTTTTCTCTTTTTGACCTTTATATATTTTTCCTCAAATAACAATCACTCCACATCAGAATCTTTCCACTGACAGAAGGCTGGATGGAAAGCAAAACTGATAAGAACTAACTTACATCAGTGAAAGGAAACTAGACGTTATTACTTTTATAACCCAGTGAAAGCAACGTGATCCTCAGTATTGATTCTCTGAAGCTGTAATCCAGTAGTCTCAGGCTCAATAATAATTGCTATTGAAGGAATGATGATGACTCCCTGATTAAATTTCATTCATGCTGCAAGAAAAAAAATAAATAAATCATATGATGCTGCGGAGATAAGATATTAACATCTTACAATTATTTTGCTGCTTGACTTGACAGTTGTATCCACGGTTTTTTTTTTAAATTAGAATGTATCTCCTGTATAATATCAGTGAATTAACAAATAAAGGAATCATATACAAAAAGGCAAAATATGTCCTAAAAATTGTTATAGCATTTCTGTGACCCAGTAAAACTCATGAAACTAAAACGTATTCCATTATGCTATTTTGTTGCATCATACTTTGCATGTTTTAGTAATCCCGTGCATCCTTTATAATTTCAGTATACTGGTCCCATTAATGCAAATTCACAAAATCCATTCTCAGGATGGTTTTTGTGATGGAAACGAGCAGCACGTTAACCTGTGTGGCCAAAATGGATCGGTGTTCATGCAGTCACCTTCTAAAGCGCAAAAGCCAATATATGACCTGAGAAATACCCAAACATTGCATCAAATTCTTTGTCCTCTTTGTGCATGGGAGGATATTCCCCACATCTGCCGATAGCCGAGACAAGCTCTGGATTCAGCCTCATTCCAGCAGAGACATGTGAAAGTCAAGCCTCTCTGAACACACCGAGATGCGTCTGCAGACTATGAATACATTATTCATCAGAAAAATCTAACGCTTTTCAGGCCAGGAGGCTTCCTCTCTTATGAAAAGTGGTCAGAGGCAGTCCCTGTGGGACAAATGATGTTGTGCTGAAAGGCATTGCAACACATCCAGACATTAGATCCACAAGCTCAATTTTAGTTGTGAAAACACATGAAATACTGTGAATTAAAAAATCCAGCTGGTTCAAATGTTTCTAAAAGAAACGAAAAAGGCCAGATGGTTCCCATTTCCATTTGTATTTAAGTCAGAGGCAAGCCAACAGCCCAGTTTATGCGCTACAAAATTCATCTAAACAGCAAATCAAAACAGAGTATGCATCTGTAAACTGAAACACGCACACACTCACCCACACTGTGTGTGGAGAGACTCGATCCTTCTCTGCCTCGATTAATTCTTTTGGGTGAATTTGGCAAACGTCTCATTTTGATAGCAATTATGCTGGGCAGGCTGGGGTGATTTTTCTATTTTTCATTTCACTAACAAACCACTGAGATGTGAGAAATGCAAATACTCTATCAGCTCGAGACTGTGCTGCCTTTGTAGATGATCCATATTTGTTGTATGTCTCCTGTAGCTAAAAATTGTGACACGGTCGCCAGTTTTGTTTTTGTTGTATGGGACATTCTGTTTTCTCAAGAAAGCTTGATTGACCTTTCGCCGAAATAAAATGAAAATTTTAAAAAAGAGCGTCTGATTCCAGGAAAAAAGGTTATGAAAATATGATAAGACTGAACTCTTCCACCCAGCAGTTTTAATGGTCATAAGTTAAGATTGCAACATCTGAAATACAATAAGACGCCAATAATCCACTGCTCACAGGACCCACAGAAGCACATCAGCAAAGCCTGTAAATTAATGCTTACAGAGACCACCCAACAACAACCCACACACACACACAGAATGACAAAACAGAGGCCAGGGCAAGGACATCATCTATCACACTGACATGCATAACACCCCAACTAAAACAGACATCAACCCCCACCCCCCACCACCCTCTCTCTCACTCACACACACACACCCACACACACACACACACACACACACACACAATCCCAGCCATACAGTACATACACACATAGTAATGGTGTACTTAATATACTGGTAAGTCAATTTAAGTGGATACATGCACAGCTTTGATCTCATAATGGTATTTAAACATCTACTGTAAGCTGTCATTTAAGATAAACAGATTGTAAAACTGAAATCAAATTCTTGAGTGTTTGCCAAGGTGTTCTCCAAATGGTTATATAAAGAAGATTATTACGCGGTCGCTCAGACACGACCCTGCGTCCCTCCCATAAATTCACGGTGCTTGTCAGGCAATCGCAGCAGGAGCGTGACAGACCGAGCGCTGCAAACCGGCATCTGTGGCAAAGTGATCATGACCACTTTAATAACAATCAAGAAGATTTGTACTTGTCACGGGCTGCTTAGCTAAAGCGTCACATTCGCAGCGCTCATAAAAGTGGAAATAAATCTTTCACCTTCCAGACTACCATAATCACAGCGATATATCATAACAGAAAAAAACCTCTATGATTAAAGTTGCCTTTTTTTTTTCTTTCCTAATGATGGTTGCAGGTACATTACCTGGCAATAAGCTCATCTACAGTAAAACGGGACTATTAAAATCTATTACGTGGCTAAAAAGTGTTGTGGATCTTTTTCGAAAAACTAAAAAAGAAAACCGAATCTCACTGATCGCCACTGTCAAAGCTTAACTCAAAGTACAACTATATTTTATTAAATTATTAATGTAACATGGATATTCTTGATTGTTGTTTTGCTTTGTTTGTTCATAATTATAGCATTATCAAAGCAGAATTTTCTGACAATGTGACAATTTGTTTTCTTTGTTTCAGCCTTTTTCAACCACCAATGCTCACCTCAACTGCTCTTAGTCCCCGAGTCTCTTTAGCTCATAATAATAAAATAACTGTGGGCTAAGGCTCGGCCTCTACTCGGGCCTGGCTGCAGGGTATGAGCTCAGTAACCAAGGAAGGGTGCACTGGATCCTTAATTTGTTTTTTTGGATAGGGGTATCTGAATCGCTATACGTCTGACCCCTCACACAGGAACCAATTTTCCATTATAGCAGGGTGGCTCTACTGTGGTGGCATGTGCCGCCCTAAAATAATCTCTTGCCATCCTGTAGTGCCACCCTTGTTTTGCATATGAAAATGTTCTTTATTAAAGTAAGTTAGCATTAACCCTTTAAAACCGGTCAGATCGAGCACGCTCCGTTTTGCGTAACTATCTTTAAATCCCGGTAGCACTGCAACCACGTGAGCTAGCTCAAAAAATTTTTTTGCATATGAAACCGGAGGAGTTGTACTTACATCTTATGCCATCAGCTTGTCCTAGGTCACAGTTTCCTTCCACATATAGCTTTGCAAAAACTGCATAAAAAGCACTTGCAGCAACAAAAACATAATATTCCAGAAACACGCTTTGCCGATCCGATCAGCTGTTCATAACACTTCCTACGTTGAAATAGACGTCAGCGCGAACTACGCCTGTCAACCATCACCTGGCCAAAACCGAAAGTGACATCATTTTCGCAGAAAATGTAGGTTTTTTTTAACCTTCGGGGGCCTTATAAGCCTGTACTGGTGTTTTTAAAAGTCATGTTTGACTTGATGCTTTTCTGAATAGTTTCTGGGATGCTTAGAACTCAAATTGCACTGCTGAAAATAGTTTATTTTGATGCACATGCTGGTTTTTTTTTGCAAATTTGCATTATAATATTTATTTTTGTTTTTCCACCAGTAGATAAAAATTGGTGTATCTCAAAAATAAAACTATGAAGGCACTCAAAATAAATTTCCTGTTGTTAGAAACTATTTTATGCAACTTTTTTGTATTTACAGTTTTGAGGGACAAACCTCTTAAATTTGTCTAACTAGAAATATATGTAAAAAAAACAAACAAAAACTATTTTAAATTTTTTGTAGTTTATTGCTCTTTTTTGCAATTTATGTAGTTATTATAGACTTAATGCATACATATTATCAAAATTTGGGCTATAATGGTTATATTGATGTATAGCAACTTGAAATGCTCCAAAAATGGCACTACAGCATGTAAAAATATAAAGACAACTCTGGCGGACTTGGTTCTATGGTAGCCCTTAAAGGGTTAATAACCCAGATTTCCATGCTACCCTAAGAAAATTTCTCTAGATCCACCCCTGCATGAGAGACCCTACCAGGGACAAGTTGCCACCAACAACATAGCTCTTGGGAATGCACAAACCCCTCCACCATAAGAAGGTGGCAATTTGAGAAATGGGAAATATTCCCTGTTTAACCAAAGGCCAAGTCTTCAGGTGATGACCAGTGGGTTTCCAGATTACTCCCAGATTAATAAGGACTTTCTATTATATTATTATATAATATTATATAATATGCTGTTTTATCATTATAGCAGAATCCTCAAAAAAATTACCATTGGGGTTTAAAATTCTTATCCTAAAAAGAAGAAGGTGAAGTTGGTATGGCAACATACATGCGTGGCTAGGTGCATCAGGTGAATGAATGGGTGATGCTTTGAAGTCCAGTTGTTAGTATAATACATCCCAGGAATTATTCTAAAGTTAGCAAGCTAGGCTAACTATTGTCCAATGCCATACGAAAGCTAGGCAGCCTAGCTTAACAGCTTGTGGAGTGGAATATGAATTTCACAATGACTCCTCCAAACTATAAATCCTCTCAAACATTAAATATACAATATTTGAGGAATTACTTAAGATAAAAAGACGTGTATCTTCATTTGTATGCATCGGTGAAAACAGATGTGAGAAGAATTCAAAAATCAGAGTCACCCTAAATAATGCATTTTACTAATTCTAAACTGAGTAAATGACTTCAGTCTTTTGATCATCATATTAAACTTCATTGTGTATACATCAGTGTGACCATGAGTCTGACTAACTGAATCTGTATGTAGCCTATGTGGCTAAATTCAAGTATTTTGATGTAAATCCAAGTTGTTTGAACCAAGCCAAATAAAAGGGATGTGAGGACAGAGTGGGAGGGGACGTGTTGAAATATGCTTACGCCGACTTAATTTTTCAGAAATTTACAATTGGCCAACCCAATTCAGCTACATTGCAGCTGTCAACAGAGATAAGCAGTTCTTTCATGTCTCCTCAAATGTACATTTCTTTTCCCGCCTTGAACATGCACAAATCCAATTATGTCCTAATTGACTGTTACAAGGCTCATTGATTATGACAGAGGCAGTGAGGCAGACTGAGCGGAAGAAAAATATCCCCAGTAATTAGCCTCATGTACCCGCGAGGTTTCACTAGCAATGATTTAACACAGAGGCAATATTTCTTAATATTACTCAGTTTACTCAATATGAATTGATTTTGCCAACAATAACATTTTCATATTTATGGCACACATACAGTATTGCAGAGTAACCCTGAGCCAACATGTATTTTTTCATATGTTGCTAGGACAACAGGAAGTAGGTGCAGTGATTTGGTGAAACTGATTTTGTACAATTCTAACAAGCGTCCATATTTGTTATGACCACCTTTATTTTTCAACACAGCCTGAACTCTCGGCAAGGCAAGCTTTCTTGCCATTTCTTTGAGTAGTCTTTAGGAATAGTCTGATGGTACTTTTTCTGCATCTGTAATTCCAAGTTTGACAAGATCTCAACACAACTGACTGAAATGTGGCCCCAAATCTTGACAAAGCCTCCACCATGTTTTACAGATGACTGTTGACACTCACTGTTGTCTCTCCTGACATCCTCTGTACATACTGACAATGAAATGAACAGAAAATTTCAAATGTGGATTTTTTTTCATGCAGTAAGATTTTCAGTCCAGTTCTTGTGTAGTTTGGCATAATGGCTCCTTGGCAGCTATCTTTCAGGGACTAGTACATGGATTAACTGAAGGGCTCAGGTCTTTGCGGGGGGTTTTTTAACCTTTTTTTTTTTTTTTACAAACACAACTTTTATATCATATTTATTTGCTCTAGATAGTTTTTTAGGCTTGCCTCTTCACCAGTTGTCCTCCACTTGTCCAGTTTCCTCAAATGTTTTAAGGACACACTGGATAGCATGCTGAGATACGCCAACTAATAGCTATCTGGGAGGTCACATTGTTGGTGCAAAAATAATATTTTATGCCTGTCAAACTGTGTTTTTAATTTATTTACTGCATTTTTCATAGATTAGATTAACTAAAGAAATTAGAACATTGTGTTCTTGTGACATGCTGCAAGTAACAAAGTGGCCAAATGTTTATTATGTATAGACACAATACCAGTTCATCCCTTGAACCAATATGCCGTTTTATACTTGAACAGTCAGTGTTAAGTGTCTTAACAAACAAAGAAAAACAAATTACTCTGAAAATGATCAGGTACAAAGACTGGACTAAAAATGAGTGAAAAAGCTGTTGATGTACAAAGAAAAGAGGCCTTAGAAAGCCTGGACAACCTTTACTTTGAAACTTAAATTGTGAAAAACTCCAGCTCCTTGGAAGCAAAATATGAAGAAATGTAGGGTGGCTCAAGACTTTTGCTCTTCACTGTAATAAAGAAGAGAACCCCCCACCCCCCCCACCCCCCTGATATTTTTAAGGAAGATTAAGTTGTGTTGAGTTACTTTCAACTGAGCTATTTCAAATTGAAACTAAACTGTTTTGGAAGGCCTCAAACAACCTCCAGCGCACAGCACTTGCTTCAATGGAGTAAAACATACCAGCCGAATTCATATTGACTTCTTATTATTTGCTGTTTTTGAATGAGAACAGGATGACTGCTTACTCATTACTTCAGCTACAGGTTTTTTTCAGAAGAAACCTGAAGTCAGCAAGTTAATAATTATGATACCAAGCTCATCCTCATGATGTGATTACTGTGCTTCCTCAAGAGCTTGCTCAACAGTATTAGGAGGATGTATTCACTTGTATGGAAAGGCCAGAGGAAGGTCACAAAACTAGACAAGGGAAGAGTAGCATTTGTTTTACCCTAAGAGACTGCAGACATGAATTTTACTACACCCTGGTGTGGAAAAAATAGAAAGTGAGGTATGTTGTGAGTGTTATCAAAATCCCGAGGTTAGTGTAGGCATAACTCCTCTTCTCCAGGAATAACAATGTACTCTCCTCCATGAAAAGGAGTTAATAATGACCTTCACAAAGCACCTAACTTAATAAACTCACTATACACCAGCTGCTCTTAGTAGATCACTTTGTCTCCAGGGAAGGAACTAAGTTGATAATTTTGCCCAGGAGTTCATCCCTATCTATGATGCTTTTACCTGGGTGAAAAACAAACAGAGCCTCAATTAGTAGAGAAAAAACATCAATAAAAAAAATTGAATCGTACACTGTCGGCTGACTCGTCTTGAATCTGAAGGACGTCTCTTCCCAGGTTGCACAGCTTGGGCAAAAACTAAATAAATCAGGTGAAATTTACAGTCATGGGATGACACAGTGGATGGGAATGGACCTCCCGTGCATTGTGACAGATGTTTTCCCAGTCTGACACATCTATGACAGGCACAGTTCCCTCTTTGACCTGATACGTCAACAGTGCAAAAATCCCCAGCAGGATGTCAACAAAGGTCAGTAAGTAGGCTAAAAGCACCAATAAGGCTAAATAATGGCAGTAAACTAATAATGTATCACTTTAAATATTGATTCCAATCTATAGGCACGCCCATGTGACAAACGTTTTAGCACCAATTGCCTGTAACTGTAGTAATGGAAATATGCATCTATACCTACACACTAAAACTTGAACTTGGCCACATTAATCATTTCTTTATATTTCACAACAGTTTTTTTTTCTCTCTTTGCATGGAGCAGCACTTTTATGATGCTTTCATCACAACAAGATAGAGAGTACAAAGTCCCCACTTTACACTGCAAGAGCTGTTCAGAAAAAAACTAGTTGCACTTGAGAGTTATGTTTCTGTAATTAGTGAACTTCTCCAAGGGGTGTATGAAGCCTCAGTCCCTTCTCTAAAGACAGCACCAGGTCAGCAAAAGGTAAGGTACTGATTACAGGCTCCATAGTTTCGGTGAACTTTGTGAGCTAGTCCAGAGTGGTGTTTTACTGAAGCTGCCTATAGGTCAAGGTGATGCACGAAACCAACCTTGTTTAAATGTGCCTGATTTCGTGCTCTTGGCAATATTGGAAATGGGTAGATTTTAAGCAATTGATGATTTTCCATGCTTATCTGGTGCTGCAGCACACCCACATGTGGTTCTTTAAGTAGCTAGCTATTTAAAGATAATGAAATTAAGTTGCCACTGCAGATGGTGTAAAATACACTCACGTTATTGCTCTTCTAATCACCCTAGAAGGTGCAGGTTTAACTGCACAAAACACAAGCAAGGTTAGATTAGTCCATTGCACATGCGGGACAGTGGCACAGGTGGTTGAGTTACCTGCTGTCGCTCTCAAGCTGAAAGTGCCTTTGTTTGCAAGATCAAACTCCACTTCAAAGGCATGAAATTTCTCAGTGATGTTTGCAGGAAACCGAATCTAACCCGATCCCTGCAGCTGTCTTTCACATAAAACACGACAGTCATGTTCATCTGTGGGAAACTGATCTGATTTGCAACTACATTTTGGTTTGAACTGCGAAAAATGAAAAACATAAAAGGTGTGTGGAGTGTTTGATTATAAAGAGTTATGAAAATCACTGTAAAATCGAACTCGTAACATCACCTTCTCCACATGTAGCAGGTAATTTAAGATGCAATAAAGGTGGAGTCACCACAAAAATATATATGTATATAAAATTTTGGTGCAGTGAGTGATTGTGCTAACATCTTTTCAATGTCTGCTTTCCCAGATCTAACTAGTTTGTGAATGCCTGCCTTGTCTGTCTTTATGATGTCGGTGTTTACATTGTTAAGAAGGGATTCGTTAATCAGTATTTCAATTGTGTTTATTTTAAACACTCATGCTTAACATAGTTTCTTCCAAAAGGCTTTAGAGCTGACTTCCTAAACCTGATACAAGTGAACTGTCTGCCTCAATCAAACTGCCTCTCTGTGATGTAACTGTTCAAAGCATTCTTTGTTCACTGACCCCTTTATTTGTCGGGCTAGTTTTTCTTTGGGAGCACATTTGATTTGGTGGCTTACTAAGCTTGAGAAACCATGTTTTCTTAAGGGTGTTAGGGGGGGAAATTTTGTTGAGTTTTAAGGTTGTGTGCCTTTAATCTTGGAATAATGAGACATGGAAGCAATGTTGCAGAACTGACTTAGTCTCAGCCAGCTGCAGCTGAATGCTGGAAGAGATTTCTGCAGACATGCTCCACAGAATACATACAGTAGGATCTTTTGTGTATGTGGGGCAACATAGATATACAATTTCAAGTGTTTCTGTTTTTTTGTTTTTTTTATTCAACTTGTTGCACAAAAGGAAATTAACAGGAGTTATAACGCTGACCTCTGACCTCTGTCACACATTCCTATGCTTTTGTCATACTTAAGGTAGCCATGTAGCCAACATCTAGTTAATAAGGTTAATTAGATGGGAGCAAGGATGAGCCTAACTTCAGAGAGATTAAGCTTCTGTTGATATTCTACATATAAATAAGAGAGACTGCTGTGATTATTGTTGATTATACTGCTTCTACTGAAGTACAGCAACACCACCTGAACCTGTGTTGTTGTGGTCACCTGTCATAGCATAGCCACATTTTGATATTTTGAGTAAACCTGCTTTGTACCTGGATTTAATGTTTACAGAAGAATTGTCTTGATTAGGGAGTCATGGCAACCTGCTTCCATGGGTTGAACTAGGTCATGTGAAACAGACAAAAACACAGGTATAAAACAATAAATATTATTATTTTAGGCCTTCAACCATAGACTATATTCATTCTTGATTTATTTGTTCTCATTTTTTAAAAGACCGATCAACCACATGGTCCAAACTTGAAGGAAATGTGCAAAAGCAACCAATGCAATAACTTCTACTTATTTTTGTATCACTTGACCCATCCAAGAGTTTCAGTTTATAATGGAAAACCAAAAAGAAAAGAAGGAACTCATCACATATGAAAAGACTGAAACAGCAAATTGTCCGACATCCCTGCTCGACAAATAACTTACAGCTATTGGATAATAAATTATTAAAAACATCAGTGATGGTTTCTGTTTGCCCAACAAATCAGGTATTCAGTTCTTTAGGAATAAGAGGAAGAAGGAGAAATGAAAGTCAGTCAGAAATAAATAAATTTTTCTCGAACCTCTATCAAATAATTTAAAAAACAATATTAATAATGTGCAATGGTAACTGAATTTAAAGATATGTGAAAGGCAATTAATAATTATAATCTGAACTTTACTGTCCATTCTACATCCATACAAGAAACCCTTTTTTGTATATTATTCATCTGTCAAAGACACCATTGGTATGTTAAAAAAATAAAAAAGCTCAGATGAAATTTCTTTCCTCTGGGCACATTGACAGTAACTCATTCACCATCACATATACACATTTCCTCCTTTCTCATTATGTTTTGTGATCCTTATCAGGACGACTTGCAGCACTGTTTGGACATAACTTTCAAATATTTTAAAATAACTTGATATCAGCATGGAGGCTAAAGATGCACATATCTGGTTAAGAAACTTGTCGTCACATAAATATGTACTAGGACATGCTATCTTAAATTATGTGCAGAAGACAAAGTACTGAGGTAAATCAACCCCTCCTTGATCCTTATCATGTTGAAGGTGCAGAGTTATGCGAGGTGATGTGAGGATACACCTTAGTGACTGTATTGAAACCCTTCCATTCTGCTTTTCTTGTTCCATGTTGCAATGGTGGGTTTCCTGGATTTAGTTTGGGTAACCTTTAGCAAATGCACCTGAACCATGACTGAAAGGAACAACACCTGAATTTCCATGTTATCAACGTGGAACTCTGATTGCTCCGATAGAAAAGCCTCATAGCTCCCAGCTACCCACATAGTCCCAGCTGGAGTTTTATAACTCTGCACACCTGACCACTGCAGCCACCGGCCACAGGTCCAATAACACAACTCCAAAAGTAGATGTAATCCCTGTAAGCCACAGGTGGCCTTACAGATTGGCTACCCAGATCTCCACATTTTTCCCTTCTTTCACACCCTGCCCCCCTCTCGCTCTCTTCCCCAGGCTCTTGGTGCGGTGGTAACCCTGAGCTGAAATAGGGCCTTTGGAAGGTAGAGGCAACGCGCTGCAGCCAGGACCTGTCACATTACTCTCAGCTCCACAGTGGGACCAGGTCACCTGAATGCAGTGAAGGAGGGTAGCTGAGTCTGAGTGCAAGTAGACCAAACACAGGGAAACAAGGACACTTGCAGCAGCAACTGAGTCCAGCGTGGGATTTGGAAGACACTTTTGCCTTGGAGACAAGGTGATCACAGCTGTGTGCCACTTTGTGGTTAAAAGAACTCCAGATCTTTTGTAAGACGTGGGACTCTTTTGATAAAGAGAAGTCGCAATGGACTATGACTACCCAGAATTGGATCCACTGCCATCCAAAATTGAACCAGAGTAAGTAAAGTCTTAACATTTAAGTTGAATTCTTTCAAGTTAATGCTATTTTACTTTAATGCTTTTAAATCTTTGCTTAAAATTAGTCTGCACTTTGTTTGATGTTTATTAGTAGTTCTTAAAACTTTCTCTGAGGGTGAACAATGTCTCTGTGAGATTCTCCTCTCATTGAGATATTAGGTGACACTTGGCACACTTCTGCAGTGCCAGCGCCAGCGTCAGTGTGTGGTCTTCTTTCAGTTCTTATTATTTATCATGTCGAGGCTGTATCCTTTTCATCTTTTGAGGTTGTAGGTTGTCCTGGAAATGCCTGTGGAACTTATTGGAAAAACGTTAGACTTTTTAAACATTTGTCTGTACGTATATTTCACACCCAAAATGTTACCAAGTTGCACTTTATATGATACCGCTTAAAGATCCATGACGTATCCCACAGTGAAGCTTTTTCCTCTTAGCTCCTTTTGTCCAAATTGCTTTTCTATGTTGTTAAAATCCATTATGTTTTCATTGGTATGGGGTAGTTAATAAAAGAAATGATGCCTCCAGATGAACAACACAAATGAAGTATGGTGGAAGAAGCTGCCATGTTTAGCTAAAAAGCCATTTTGCTGTTGTAAAAAAATAATACTGTATTGAGTTGTAGCTAGTCTTGGGCCTCTAATATAGCTCCCTGTCAGTTTATGAAGCATAAACTGCTGCACCACTGAGAGCTGGCTATAATTAATTTTTTTCACATTGTTGTAAAATAGCAAGTTAGGAATTCACAGATTGTTTAGAAAGGTAGGAAATATTGAAATATCTATTCTGGAAGCTGCCATCTTTATGCTCACAGATGATAAAGTAAGTGGTTGATGTGTGAGGCCTTCTCTGAATTGTAATTACAACCCCATGACCAGGCATTCCTGCTCTTCTAGAGCACAGGAACATGAACATAGGCATTTGTTGTTTCCCTGTCACGCCGATACCAATCCGTTTAACATGCAAATCTGTGCTGCGGGATTTCAGCTGCAGAGTTTCCAACCACAAATGGCGCTGATAGGGGAAGTGTGAAAAGGTTAATGAGGTATACTGAAGGTCAGCGCAGTGACTCAAAAGCCTTCAGTTATATTTTACTCACGTGAATGTTTTGCTCCATTTGTTTTAGAGTAATCCCTCCCTGTGACCCTACTGCTGACGACAGGCTCTATCATATATGCATCACTGTGATATCTGTAAGTCCGCAGTCTTCTTGGATTAATATGACACCACATTAAACTGTCCTGTATATTACATCCTGTTGTCAGGCGTGTACTGGTGTGCCACACTGAGACATCAAGGTTTGCGTTTCTGTCGTTTCTAATTGCATTCAAGTTTTAAAAATGTACAAAAATGTTGGTTTGAAGGAAGTTTTGTGAGCCCTTTGGCAATGATCCCAGGAACAAATAATCCTGTTATGTGATCACAAGTGTGATCCATATTAGAAAATTGTTTTTGCCTAATGTTTTGCTGCTTATTAAACGCTGCACTTACAGGAATAATAAAAAGAAAGCTATTTGTAGCCCACATTCTGACTAAACTGAGATATAATTTTTCAAATTTAGAAGTTGTTAAGCACTACATTACAAAACATTTGTATAATCACTGAACACAGATTTGCCATTTTAGGTTTAATGATAAGTACATTTGTGTTTTCATGATGAAGCTCCTTCATTAACTGATTATGGATGGTCTTTGTAGTCGGTCCAGACTTATAGTCTAGCTTTTTCCCCCCATTTCTGCTTTCTAAATGTGTCTCAGGTCATGACAGGTCATTGAACTTCATTCAAGCAACATTCTTGGGGAGCATTAGTCAGACGCTGGTGTTTGGCCTTTTGTATCACAGACACCCCATCATTTTTCTCTTTTTTTTTTTTGCCTGATGCAGAGTGAAGCATAAGCTGCATAGTGGGCTGTAGTGAGCTATGGTGGGCTAACTGAGGTCTATTCTCCTTTTAGCTTGTTGTCATGCTGATTCTGGCAGTGTTGGCAAGGCGCATGAAGGTCGGCGACAGACAGAAAGGACTCCCAGGTTTACTCAGGTGAGCCTCACTTTACTTTATCTTACAGTTTCACAGGTGAAATTGAAAATCCAGTTTTTACAGACGCGTCCTGTACCCTACTATTACTCTCACCCAGATTTTCAGTCTACCTGTCTACTGGCTTCCATCTATTTAACAGTGACATGAAGCTTTATGTGCAGAAGCTATAGCAGAATCTATTGTAGGGATAATTTGGCATTTGAGGTGAGTTTTAGATGTAGCAGGTGCTAATTGTGTTTATTAGCTTTGGGTAAGACCTTAAATCAATTGGTTTAGTTTGTTTGTCACTTTATTTATTAATTAAATCTCAAGTCAAGATGACATTCAATTATCCCCCATTTCTGCTGTTCATTGGTCAGTGACTGAAACTATGGCAAAAACCTGAACTGGATTCAGGTGAGAACATTCAAGTGATCCGTTTGAAACTTTAGGTTAAAACGTTAAAAATCAAAGCCTTATTTTCATGCTACATGAATCAGAAAATTCTCTTTCTCTATCTTCTCTAACTGAGCTGGCATTTTTTTTTTAAGTTTTCTAGTGAAAACTTAAAAATGTTCCTTTTAAGTTTCATCATTTCTCACTTGATCAGTAACTGTTTTATCCAAATGTGAGGAGGATGTCAAGTGAGCTCTAAATACCTGCTGCTTTATTCACAGTCCGGTGAACTTCCTGGACCATACGCAGCACAAGGGCTTGGCAGTGGCTGTGTTTGGAGTGCTCTTGTGCAAACTGTGGGGCCTGCTCATATCGCCAAACCCTCTCCCCTTCACAACAGACACCGCTAACAAACGTGAGGTCGTCTTGATCATTCCAGCAAACAATTTTAACATTTGCTTGTCCCATAACTTTGTGAGTTATCTTAGCAGTTAAAACCAATAGGCTGACGTGTCCCCATACACAAAAATAGTGTTAAATGTCTGCCTTATATAACTGGATTATTTTGCTCCTATGTTATTTTAAACTCTGGAGTTTGATTGTAAGCTTGGCAAGAAGCTTTGTGTCTGAAATTACATAACAAAGGACAGCAGGCAGCTGGTCCCCTGCAACGTTACACAATCCCTAAACAGTAGAGGGTTCAGCAGAGTAAGAAATGCAGCCTAAATCAACTATAGTTTCAGCAAGAGTTTTGGTCTGTGGTATGGTACAATAAGAGTTGTAGCTCCTTCAAACTTGGTCTTCTCACATTTCTGTTGTATTTGCAGAGAACTGGGTGATTCTGGGAGTCTTCTTTTACCCCGCACTATACTACCCTCTCCTGGCATGTGGCACTTTACATAATAAAGTTGGCTATGTACTCGGTAGCCTCTTGTCTTGGACACACTTTGGTGTTCTGGTCTGGCAGATAATTGACTGCCCAAAAACACCAGTGGTAAGCACAGATCACTTTCATTGTCATAATTAGCTCCAGTTCATTTATAAGTGGTTTATTTTGTTACAATGAATCTGCTCCAGGATTGAGTCACTTTCTTTGTTGTCTGTCATCTGTCTCAATATAAAGGGTCATTTCAAAAACAAAGCTGGTTTGTTCTTGTCTGGAAACACACTGACTACCAAACAAAGCTGGTCTGTAGTATCTACAAAAGATGGGATTTCAATAGATGAATATTGGGGATTTGAGATAGATCCATGGATACAAGGTTGGGATTTTTAAAAGCTTACCCAATCCCAAATCTTGTGCCACGTCCAAGTTGTTAAGGTTTTCAGACCTATGAATGCCTGTGACTCAAAACAATTAGTTCCACTGTCTGCTGGTCTTAATCAAGAGGCTTTGTCACACTTAATCACTTTAGTGTGTCTCAGGAATATGTCACATCCAGAGTACACTGTGTGTGATGGCCTTCTTTAAAAAATATATTAGTGAGGTTTTGAGCTAAATCACATAAAAACAATAGAGTAAATTACACAGAATTACATATTCAGTAAGAAAATCTATCCACGTTTAGTTCATAGCCAGCTACTTTTCAAAATACATTTCAGTTGTCAAGTTAGATACGAGATGTGCGGTCAGTGGAGGTTTCAGATGTTTGTGTGGCAGGTGAGAATTGATTTGGCCAGCGTACAGACTTTCACCACAACAAACATAAAAAGCTATTTTTGCAAAATGTATTCCCAGCGCTTAATCCCCAAACTCCCAAATCAAGTCTCTAAGTGATTTAAAATCTTTTTCTTTTTCTTTTTACCTCTTTGCAGATACACAAACACTACTCTCTTTTCTCCAGCCTGCCCCAGATTGCTTGCTTGGCATTCCTTAGCTTTCAGTATCCCCTTCTTCTGTTCAAGGGCTTAAAGGGCACTGAAAAGAACAATGCTACAGAGGTGAGTATTGATCTGAGAGCAGTTTTTCTGACTTCATTGAGTCATTTTTGTTGAACAGCTCTTATGTCACTAATTGTTTGGGCTTCTTGCATAACATACTCGAAACAATTGTATGTATTAATAGTCTACATTTGTGTGAACCTGACCTTTAACAAAAAACTCTTACTGAGACTCGCATTTCCTTTGAATCTGTGGACATGAGAAACCTGTATAAGCTGCCTTGTAATCTACAGGCTGATTATGCTCATAAAGTCTAGGCTGAGGGGAAATGTGAAGTCCGACACGGCACATCTGTGACCTAATCATTTTAAGTAGATTTGACGTAATTGGTTTGCGTTATGTTCTTGATCGGTTTATGAAAAGGTTACCTTGTTTTTGCAATGAGGAGACACAATGCTGTGTTTATTTGATGCTAATCTTGGCATGGTGTGACAAAACTGGATGTCGGGATCGGCTGGTGTATGAGTCACACCCTCAATGTCCGGCACCATGAACCTTATTGCAAGGAGGCTTTTTTTTTTTCATACTTTAGCAAATACATTTACATGTAGATAGAACTTAAAGACACAGATGTCCAAAGGTGTTTAGGTACATTAAAGCCTGACTCAATAATTTATGTCTCCTCAAATTTGGTTACTTATATGATTGCTCTTCTTTTAGGATCTGAGCAGCAGCTACTATAGAGACTATGTCAAGAAAATGCTCAATAAGAAAAAGTCGACCAAAATCAGGTGAGAATTGTTGCCTCTTATCAAAAACATTGATTTGCTGTGCTGTTACATAGCCATCTCTGTGTTCCTACAGTTCGAATGTAGTGAAGTAAACAGTTTGATTCAGCATAGCAGAGAGAGGCTCAGCAAAATAACAGCAGTGGTTTTCAAGAACTGACCATTTTAGGGATTTTAGAACAAACATGTTTTTTTTGCACCGTTGTGTCCAAGTTTTAACCATCGAGCTATTGATCTGAAGTGAAGCTGAAGAATTTAGGTAGAGGTGTGATGAAGGCCTTCATTATTCCGTCCACTTTGTACAGTGTACCAGTGCCACTGGCAGCAGTGGTACTGCAACAAAGAGCCCAAAGTTGTAACCTAAGTAGAAACAGATTTGAAAAAGAATGTGTTTAAAGTTGCTTCATTCATTTATATATATTTTGCCTACCCCATGAGTTCCCTGAGGTTTAAAATGCTGTTTACATTTTTAATGTAAGTTTCTTTTTTTTTTCACCTTTCGCTTCAGCACGTCGAGCACAGACAAGCCCAAACTCCCCCAAAGAATAGCCGATGCTGTGAAATCTTACATTTATACACCAGAGGATGGTAAATATATTTGTCTGGGACCTGCTTAATACCATGTCATGCACATATTAGGTGTTAAAACTGGTCAAACTCTTCTTGGAATAATTATTGAATTGGTCATTTATACAGAAGGTGGTCACGTGAAGCAACTGCATGAATGCACAATGTGTGCAGTACAAATATGCTTAGATTTGGAAAAGCAATATGTAATCCTGTTAACTTACTACACCTTTACTGTTTTCATGCAGCTTTCCGTTTTCCGCTGAAGCTGGCTATATCTGGTGTTGTGTCTTTCATAACCCTGTATCAGGTAACTACCACAGCTACTATTAAACGCAATAATCCCTGTATATTTCATAAATGTTAACAAAACACACAAGGAGAGACATAATTGCATGGCTTGGTGTAGAAAGAGAGAGCAGAATCTCTCAAACGGTCTTATCCTAACTCAAGAACTTCAGCCAAGCTCCGAATATTATCATGATGTGTTTCATTTTATTTCCACATCCATAAAAGTTATTGCATTAGCATTCAAGAGTAGCTTCACTGGCTATTAATGAATGTCCTTTTTCCCTCTTAGATGGGTCTTCTGCTGATCTCAGCAGTCGTGCCGTCTCTCCAGACTGCTCGTTTGGGAGTCAATGAAGATGTTGCAAACCTTTTAGCTGGTTTCAGAATCATGCTGTCTCCAGACAAACATGAAGTGGTTCGGATAGTGGTTTATTACATGTGGTGTGTAGAGGGTAAGTGACACAAGACAACAAGAGAAGCCATTTAGAAATATGAGAGATGCACACGTACATAACACTATGCCCTTTATTTTTGATGCATTTATTTTGTACAATTTTACTGTTCAAGCTTGACATCGTTCCACATTAAAAAACCTGAATGTCATGTGCCAATGTTTCTGCAGTGTGTTACATTTCAGCAATGACCCTGTCTGGATTGGTCAACCTGGCTATGCTCATGCGATCTATGGTTCTGCATCGGTAGGTTGTCTGTGATTGCACTTTTTCCCTTTTTTGTTGTTGTTTTGCATTGAATTTCCTTTGCATTCTGGCTACTTCATTATAATGCCATGGTTATTATAACATAATAGAGTACTAATCATGCAGACAGGGAAGCATTTAGTCTGTGTTAACTGCTGCTGCAATTGAAAATGGCTATTAAGAAGAAAAATGAAATACTGTGCCATTACCAGAAATGGCATCGCATTAAAATAAATGGATTTCCGAGTCAAGTATTGAATTGAGTATTCAGTCTATCTCTTGCTAAATTGCTTCTTCAATTTACTATGTGATTTGTACAGTTGGGGCTGAACTAGTTTATGTATTCCATAGTGTCGCATTGTTTTAATTGTGTTTTACCTTCCGTAGGTCAAATCTGAAAGGGCTGTACAGAGGAGATAGCTATAATGTTTACAACTGCCAGAGAAATATCAGAGCTTCCCGGCCTGCACTCGTCTGCTGGATGGGATACACCAGCTTCACAGCAGCTCACATCTGCATTGGTACAGTTACTCTGAAAGATTGTTATTATTTAGATTTTCTATATATTGTTTCTACTTTAAATAAAACAAGTTAGAGACAGAACTTTGATGAATTTTCTGTATGTAAATCCATATTCAGGGAAGAGTTCAGCATGCCCGCTCATAGTTTTCTGTTGACTGTTCTAATTAGGGGTCAGTACAGTAGATCACTGATCATCTGTTCTTCATCTGTTCATCACAGAAATGCCCTGGATGTCCTCTCTCACCACATACATTAACTGCTCCTTTGGCCTTTCCTTTTTCCTCTTCCTTTGCTGCTCATTTTCACAATCCTTCCCTCAGTATACTCAGTATCTCTCCACCACACACTTCCACATCAACTCCCCAAACCTCTTTCACTTTTCTGTGAACTCTCCAACCTTAACTGTCCCTATGATTTATGCTTTCCAAGTCCTGTTCATCCTTTTCCACTCCAAACACAAACCTCAGCAATTCTTAACAACATCTTTACATCCTGTTTTTGACATAACTGTGCTCGCTACCAATTCTTGTATATCCAGTTTCCAAATTCTGTTAGATATTTGTATTATTTCTGTTCATGCTCCTTAAATATTGCCTAAAAGCAATTCTTTCAATCGGCCAACTCGGGCAGAGACATATCAGAGTATTCGAGCTTTCTACAGTGGGGTGACCACTGTAGATCTGTTGGATGCTGGATAGTGTCTAAGTGCTAAGACTGTAACGCTCTGATCTCTCCCCTGCAGGCATGATCATCCAGACCATAGTGTTCTTCCTCTGCCTTCTGATTGCAGTCTTCCTTGTTATCATACCTGTCCTCCACAGACAGAATCTGATTCTCTTTCAGGTCCTGTGGAGCATGTGGTGAGTGATATAATTCTTGGTGTCTCTCAGCTTTCAGTTTTAGCTTATTTTAAGGTGGTGACCTTGTAAAAAATAAAAAAATTAAAAAAGATACAAACACAAGTTGTCGTAAATCCCGACCTGAGAGTATCTGTGCAGTGGTGCTGCTAGGTTTGAAATTTGACACCTGGAGCGTTTTTCAATCAACAACATTCTCTGTGTATGTTGTACAATTTCCTGCCAGCTACCAATGTTTTTTGCGCTTTAATCACTGCTCCTTCTATGTGGGTTTCACCTTTTCAGGCCTTTCTGGCTCATGCTTCTCCTGGTTGTGTTGATTCAACACGTCACCGCCAGGTTTTGCTTCATCAAAAAGACAGGAGGCACACGAGATCTGGACAACAGGTGATTTACTGCATTTTCTACCGTACATTTTCCTGTATTTACATAATTTTACTGCCTGATTTTGATTTGATGCATTCTAACTTATCTCACAGGGGTAATCTGTTCCTGCTGACATACCTGATGTTTCCTGTTAATGTTTTGATCGGGGCGATACTGGGAATCTGGCGCATGATCATCACAGCCCTGTTCAACATTGTCCACATGGGACGTATGGATATCAGTCTTCTTAACCGCAATGTGGAGGCTTTTGACCCAGGTGAGCGAGATAACTGACGTGTATGCAGGTTAGAATCAGTATAGTGTCCATTTCTGTAATAGTGAACACGCTGTCATTATTAGAAGGATTGTAGCTTGGCTAAAAAACACTTTCTTCATCAATTATTGGCACTTTTTTAGCATTCATCTATTGCTTAGAGAGGGCTAATAAATATTTAATAGTTCCCATTTTTTTCTCTTTGGACTCAGAAACAGGACGTTAACATATTAATAGGTAATAGCAACACGCTTTTATGTTTGTGGAAGCAATTTTCTATGAGAAAAAGCACTTCTTCTGATCCCACTTAGAGGTTAGAAATTTGCATCCTGCCCACTTTATCCTCCTGCCAGCTCACTGCAGCTCATATGATATCTGTATTCTGTGCAGGGCAGGGACTCTAATTGCATGGAAATGTCTGCAGATTTGCTGTCAGAAAAAGCAGGTGGTTAAAAAAAAGAGAGAGAAAAAGTGTGATTGTATGGTCATTATGTGTGATTGCCTCAAAGCCAACATGGGGCGCAGTCCTGTGTGTTTATTGCTTTTGCCCAGTCAGAATGATTCACCCCTCCCTACGTCTGCCTGCAGCCTACCGCTGCTATGCTCATTATCTGAAGATCGAGGTGAGCCAGTCTCACCCTGTGATGAAGGCCTTCTGTGGGATGCTGCTGCAGTCTGTGGGCCAGGACACCAAAGCTGGACAGAGGTCACGAGATGCTGAAGAAGGTCTGTAGCACAAAACTCAATCCACACCACAGATTGTTCTCCATGTGTGGACAAAAAAAGCACATTGTGGTGTTTTTTGGGGTTTTTTAATGGCACAGAAGAGTGACCATTGCACACAGGTAGTCTTTGTTAATAGGATCAGCTCATTGTTTCAGTTGTTTCATGACATTAAGACATTTTCTCCAGATTATTCTTAAAGCTCAAAATAATCTTAATACCTGCATTAAAAGTGCTGTAGCATCTTTAATTTCTCTGGGGTGTTTAGAATTTAATAGCAGGTCACTGTAACACATAATCAGATCATCTCACTTTGCTGCACGTACAGTGAAAATGAAGGCAGCTCTGATTTAATATGCTAAGAGCAAATTGAGTCTCAGAGCAGAATAGCTTGAAGTCCGGCTGCCTGTCCTAATCATATCAGTCATAAACGAATAAACTGTCGTTATGACTCTGCATCCTGTAATATAGGTGCTATATTGTATCTTTTATATTAACAACTTGTGTTAATCCAAAGTGTGAACGGGTGCTTTAGGGTGGATCGCAGATCTGCAGCAACGCCACTGACACACAAAGGAAGAGACTGATGGTCGCTCACGTATCATGACAGCAGGACATGCATTACACTGACAAATTAGCAAGAAAATCCGCCAGGATTCAGCGGTTGTTGTGGAATTTAGACACAGCTGAGTCCAATTAGAAACGTGCCATGGAGATGTTGCTTGTTTGCATCTAGAAAACAATGTATTATCGGGAATAATCTATTGTATTACAGTGATTACTTCTCCAGTAGCTGATTACACAGATGAGCTACGCTAATTGCCTGTTACATATTCATTCAGCCCAAGGGGCTTTGGCTTTCAGCGTGTTAATGGAAAGCCCAGTATGCTCCCACCATGCTTAGAGGATTAAAATATGATTGCTTTCTATTATTACTCTATCTGCTGTATATAGGGTGTCTTTTGGGAGGCCCACAAATCACCCTTTTCCAATTTCAGTTTAAAATAGAAAAAGGGTTATCCTTAGATGTCATTACATAGGACTTATAGATGTCATACCTTTTGGTGCAATCATGATGTCTGAACGTCCTCAGGGATCCAGCTCGTCCAGCAGGATAAGAAGCAGAATAAAGTGTCCATTGCCAAGAGAGCCCGCAGGCACTGGCAGCTCCTCTACACCCTGGTCAACAACCCCTCCCTTGTGGGCACCAGGAAGCACTTCCAGCGTCAGACCACAGACAGCTTTCTGAATGGAAGCCTGAACCGCAGCACCAGGGAGGAGAGCAAAAAGGAGGCTACGACCAAGGAGGCAGAAGCCGCTGCCAGCAACTAATCAAAAATGCGATACTGATTATGTACTGGCTGCAGAGTCTCGTCCGGTTTGGGTCTGCATTTGTACTATTTGTCTGCATTTGGTGAAATACATGCATTATAGCTCAGTGCCTAGTGTAAAGATATTCACCAAGTCTTTCCTAAACGTCTGGAGATTCAGAGTCCCTCCTGTGCTTTTCATGTTCTCCTGTCTGTGAGGACCTCAGTCTCCAGTCTGATGGGAATGCTTGTGTGGCACTGATCACCTAGTAAACACACTTAAAAAAAATAATTTTCTAAACATGTATGTGCTTATTTTGGGATAGAACTCATTTGCACTAATAGCCTTTAATCATGTATTATTTTCAGCATTCAATGCAGATAATGTAAGATGATGGTCATCCAACTAAAAACATGGATGCACAAGCCAATGAATCATCTCTTTGAATGGGAGTTCATATATAGAGTGACAGAGAAGGGCAGAAAGACAGAACATCGGACTATTTATGAATATAAATAATGAACCATTGTCATACTGTGGCCAATAAATTCTCTTTTTCCCCCATCTTTAGGCTACACGCATTGTGTGACTGCTATTAACCTGTGGAATAAACTGTATATTTATTCTGTTTTAATTTGTAGACTTTTAAGTCAAAAACATCTTACTGTTTCCAGTATTTCCAGTTCTTGTCAAATAAACATCTTCTTGTTTCAAATGTTTCGTGATATTTCACCATTTGTCTGCGCATTTAAACCTTTAAATGAAAATATACACATCCGATTGTTTTTTCCCTGATAACTGTGAAAATAAAATGAAAAATACAGTTTTCTCCTGTTTTTTTGTTTTTTTTAATCACTGATGGGAAATTTTGTTAAGCTATTGCTCAACTAATATATGCATGAGTGCACTTGCAACGGGAAAGGGGCTTTTGAAAAGGAAACTGACCCTCAAACTAACCGGAAGCCGAACAGGTGCGGTAGCAGAAATAAGACCACCGGTCTCAGCATGTCTTCATGGGAATTTCCATTGATGTAAGTGCTCGTAAAACTCAGGATGAACCCTGTATACTATAAATGAAGCCCAGACACTGTAGGCTTTAGTCCTCCTCTGTACATTGCTGTACTCTGTAGGAGTCCTTGCTGCAAGTAAAATTGTTGAAACGTAATTCTAAGACTCTGGTAACTGCTTAAGTGTTTTGATAAACATTCTCCTATTATCATTTCACATTTTTATATAAGATATTAATTTAAATCCACTTGCGTAGTGTGATAATTTTCTGCCGAAAGAAGAGATCTGAACTGAACCATAAGCGAAAAATATAGACAAAGGGAGGCTTTGTGACTGATCGGAGCTCCAAAACGCAGCAGTGTTCAGGCTTCTCTGTTTTTAATCCCCTCTTTTTTAAAGAAAAGAAAAAAAAAGCCATGCCATAATAATCACTTTCCAAAAGAGGAAGGAGAATATCTTACATTTTTAAAGAAATTTTTCGTAATCGAAATAATCATTTGGAACATAATTATTCGACATGATATGGGGATTCTTTGTTTGTTTGTTTGTTTGCTTTTGTTGTTGTTTAATAAAATCGGAATGATAGTTAAATCCAGAAAAATCCACCAATTTGTATAGTTTCACATGTTTTATTAATTCCACTTACATAAAATTATATCAAAAAATCTTAAAAGGTCACGTTTTTTTGTTTTGTTTTACAACATAGTTCACAAAAAATCTCACTTTACATATCAAATTACAAGACAGTGAAGCCGACAGACGCTCACTGCGCCCATTTGTTAGGACTTCATTGGAAAATTGATTTAAAAAAAATAATAAAGAAAATTCACGTGGCTTTACATCACAAGTAGACAGTCACATCTAAAAGTCCTATATAGACTACACTATTAGAAAACCGCACAAGGAGTGACATGCCATGGACACGTTCACCGTAAAAAGCGAGAGTACAGCAAGCACCCGTCGATTAAGAGGTTAAAGTCGCACATTTTTAAAGCCTTACGTTACACGTGGAACAACATGTTGTTGGTAAATAACCTGGAATTTCCCGTCAAGCACATCGTCACCTCTGAAAGCTCAGTTTCCCGTTTTTGGACGCACAGGACAGCGCGCAGGGCGCCGCTGTGCGCGCTGTCAGGTGCAACAGCGCCAAGCGCAAATATCATTTCATCAAACACATTAATCCCAATCTTTCTCTAGTTTCGTGGACAAGTTGAGTGGAGCCAGAGTGCCGACACCTGAGAAGATGTTAAATGGCCGTTATGAGATTTTAACAGCCTTGCACAGACACACGCGGCTCAGTGAGAGAATCTTGTCCCTGATGTCAGTTTATTTACAATGACTTCATAGAAAATCCTGTTTTTTGTTGTTTTTGCTTGTTTAAAACGCAGCGAAACGGTGGGTAAAATTTTGTGCACTTTTTTTCTCCTTTTTTTTTTTTGCTGCCTCGAATTACGCGCATCTCTCCAAGTCTCGCCTTCGCGAAATTTGCTCCCATATGCCCGTTCGCGTACGTCCCACAGATGGGGTAAACGTTGGTGCTTTCCCGTCGGTTTTGAGGTCCGATAAAAGATATAAATCTGTGCTCGGTTTGTAAACGTGAGTTACTCGTTTTAACCTTACGGAAACTACAAATGTCACATGAATTCAATCACAATCGCGGTGATTGAAGGAGTATTGAGGTAAAAAAGTTAATGATCCCTTTTTTTTAAAGACAAAAATCACACGGCATCGTTTTTTTCACGTGAAGTAATGATGTGTGTGTTACCTGCTTGAATATAGGCTACTTGAAAGCAAAATATTTTACAATATACTCGCAGACGTCAGCGGAGCTCAGCGGCTTGGCTGCTTGTAGTTGCCGTTGATTTCCTCGGAGATGTTGACGGCCTCTGCTCCCAGCGGTAACCTGTCACTGTACTCCGAGCCAACTTCAAACTCCTCCTGGTTGGTCTTGGATGATGATCCGGGGATGGACTCGGTCACCACGCTCCCCTCAGCCTCTTCCTCTCCTTCTCGTTCCTCTCCGTCAACCTCCCCCTCCCCCTCGCCTAACTCGCTGGTTTTCTCTGACTCCACGAAAGATGGCCTGTGATCAAAATCTTTTGTCATTTGCTTCTCCATCTGATCTGGATTCTGAGCTTTCATGATCAGCTTGTAGGTTTTTCCTTGATATTTGTATAGCAAATGACAGCAGGTGGCTCCCAGCAAGGGGACAGTGGCCAGACCCAATAGGAAAATGCTGACAACCACAATTATGAGCAGGGAGGGGATCTTCTTTCTAGTTGTGAAGACTACTTGGACTTGGCAGTCCTTCCCCCCATAGGTGAGACAAAGTGTGTAATTGGTTCCAGGCTGTAAATTATGGAAGCGGTAGGAATTAATTCCCTCCTCTATATTGGACCACTGAACCATGGAGTGTCCGTTTCCAGTATTTACACAGAGGTAGAGCATGTCCAGAGTGGTCTTGCTAGATGAGGACTGGTACAGACCCAAAGGTTCCTTATTCACTGTTTCCTGGTTTTCAGTTTGACTTAGATGAAGATTAGATTTGCTTTTGGCAAGCTGCAGTGGATTCAGCTGCACTTTGGCCTCCGTCTCTGACACTTCTAATGCAATAACACCAAAGTCAAAGGTGTACTGCTTCAGGTCTTCCAGGCTCATGTTGAAGGCATGGTTGGAGATGTATTCACTGCTTTCTCTAACACCGCACTTGCCTGTGAATGTGTGTGTCTTAGGAACAACACCGGTCTGCTCTGTTTCATCGTGTTTGTCTTTTGACGTTTCGGGACTTTCCTTTGTCTTCTCATCAAGCTTTGTCCAGTTGACCACATTATTTTTGGAGGGCTTGTTGGGGTCTGCAGGCTTTTTACCAGACGGACGGCTCTTGTCCACTGTTGAATCGATGACTGTGTTGCTGGCTTCCTTTTGGGTGCCTGCCAGAGCCACTTTAACGCTGCTCTCTGCTTTACCCAACTCGTTCACCGCAAAGCAGCTGTAATTCCCATCTTCCTTTTTACTCACACGGGGGATGATGAGAGTTCCATTTCTAAAAACAAGAAATCGATTGCTGGTTGTTTTATCATTAATTGGCACATCGTTTATTTCTCCAGTGGAGGGCAAGGGGAAAAGATAATTTTGATTTCCTGCAGTCACCTCCCAGGTGATCTGTGGCTTGGGGCTCCCTTTTGTCTCACAATTTAAGATCACCATAATACCTTCATACAGATCTGTGTTTTCTATGTTTGGCTGATATGTTATAGTGACAGCAGGGGGCTCACAGTCCAGTTTAGGAATGCTTGAAACCGTCGTACCCTTCAGATGTTCAGGGGCCTCGCACACAACTGAATTTGGCTCGGGGACAGAAATTTTAGTTGTCGTGATCCAGTCCCTCAGCCACTGCAGACGGCAGGAGCAACTGAAGGGATTGCTAAAGATCTGCAGGTGAGACATAGCAGTGAGGGCGCTGAAAGTCCCCTCGACAATGGTGGTAAACCTGTTGTTGTTAATTCGAAGCGACCTCAGGTCTTTGAGCGTGGAAAAGGCATCCTTTGGGAGGTTCACCATTTCATTGTTGTTCATTTTGAGAAGCTGCAGGGCTGTGAGACCGCGCAGATCTTCCCATGGAAAGTTCACAATTTTGTTGTGGCTGATGTCAAAGTTGCGTAGCTGAACCAAAGGGGCCAAGGTGCCTCTCTCTATGGTGACTATTTCATTGTGGGCGAGCCACAGAGAGGTGGCCTGAGTGATATTAACAAAGCTTTTGCTTTTCAGGATTTGGATTTTATTGGCAGAAAGGCTCACGGTGGTAACATTGGAAGGGAGACCAACAGGGACCTCCAGCAGGTCTTTGTAAGCACAGTCAGCAAACTGATGGGAAAATTTATCCTGGCAGCTGCACTGCTCTGGACAGGTCTGCACAATGCCAGTCATAACAGTCCACAAGGCAAGGAGCTGTAAGAACCTTCTTGCCATTTTCTGCACCTGCAAGCATCAATTAGCAGACATTAGCTACGATCAGACATTTATAAGAGCATTATCCATTATCCATTAGAGCAATCACACCGACGGAAATGTACTGCGGATGCTTTTTTATCTCATATAGATTAAATGTGTTTCTCTGAATGCCTTAAAAACAGTTTCCTTTTATTTTCTTCGCTACACAGAACAACAATGTTTGACGAACAAGCGCACATATGTACATAAGTTGTGGGTCATATTTGATTTCAGATGCCCTCCTCTGAGCGCGTCTGCACAGGCAGGTCCGGGTAAACTGGCGCTGTCCGTGGTGATGAAACGGGCTCTCGTTAATGGGTTTTCTTTTAGTTATTCGAGAAGGTTTCACTCCCAAAAGCACTTAATGCTCAAATCAGATTTTTCCCGATCAATTTGCGGATTATTAAAGCATTCGTGCACAAACGCCTTTGTGACACAGACACAGAATTAATCCGCGGGTTGACATTTTTGTATTTGTTTTAAAGTTTTGATCCGGATGCTGCTCCGTCTCTCTCTAATTTCATGCAGTAACTCCCGCATTAGCTTATTTTTCCGTCATCTTACCTGTCCAATGTTAACTTCAATTCCCGTGTCTTATAAATCACCCTCGGAGTTTACAGTCCACTTGAAACAAGTTTAATGTTTGAGAAAAGTCGAGTCCTCGGAGGTTTCGGATCCTTTCACATGCTTTGTGCAGACCTGAGCGCAGATGAAGGACGGTGGAGGGATCATTTTTCTCCCGGTGAGTCGCTGTTGCGGTCCGACGGCGCTTTTTTCTTCCTCTCCGGCGAGTGTGGGAGCCTCTGCGCGTCCCCGCCGCTGCGGCGCGAGAAAATGAACGTGAACGCGCAGCCTCTCCCAGCCCCTCTCCGTGTCTATTAAAGATACAGAAGCTGCTCTTGGAGGGGTCCTCCGCCCTCCTAGAAAATCCATAATTTAGGATCCGATGTTTAATTTATTACTCCGACCTAAGCCCATCTTTGACCTCATTCGCTTCGCCTTCAACCCTTTGTCTTTAACTAAAGGACACAGGTAAACACAAAAGTAACAGTTTGCACACGAAGTGAAACATTTAAAGTGTTCTTGTGATTAGGAAAAAACTGCAAAGGCACTTATATTATCTAGTATTATCTTTAATAACAATGACAAATAAGGCTGGAGAGAAGGTGAATTCTGAGGAGTCCAGTGTATGGACAGGCTCTGCATAGAGCCACAGGATACCCGGATCATTTGATGGTGTTAGACTGCAGCTGCACCGCATCGTGAAACCTGCTTTAACTTTTTGTTTTTAATAAATATATCTGATTTAACGCAACAAATTTCGGGTAAATCTCAAATGAATTACTTTTAATTTTCGTAAACAAAAAAGCCAAATTCGTGCACATTTTATTTTGTTTGGCAGCTAGTCTCGTGTCTTATTTAAAAGGCTTCTGTGCACCAGTGACTTTCAGCCTATCGCTGTGTAAATAAACATTACATTATATAATCATTATAAGCGTTTGAGTCTTGCAAATTGGTGGTTGCGTTTAAGGAGAAGGGTTTCCTGCTCAGATGCCGCCATCTTCTGGTGGACTTCAGAGGTGTCAGACGTAAATAAAGCAATGCCCCTTTTTATTTTCAGGTTTCAAAGGTTTCAAAGTAATCCAGGCCTTAAACCTCAGGTTTGTTCTCACTAGTAATAGCAAATCCATAAAAATAAAGCTTTTATGATAAAAATGAATAAAATAAATCGCTTCCTTGTCCTTAAAGTTACAGTTTAGTAGTGAATTTTACATAAAATAAATTATACATATAGAAAGTGTCTTTGAATAACAGAGATGCAGAAACGTGTGCATAAGCACAGAGCCATGGCTCAGTGTCAGAGTGTCTAATGAGTCTCACAGGCCTGAATGTGCGCTTGAAACCGTTAATAATTCTTAATAAACAGCCACCAAACAGCTTAAACGACAGGTTTCGTCGTTTAAGTGAATTTTAAGTGAATTTTAGTCGGAAAGTGACGTCACTTTCCGACTAAAATTTACTTAAAATTCACAATTCACTGTCATGAATTTGTCTTACCTTCGGTGTCTTGCTTCCACTACGATAAAATCGCACTTCCTGCATAGCTCTTACCTCACAGCTGTGTGTGTGCTTACATAAAACTTATCTTTCCCCTACTTCCCCTTTTCTATATACCGGAAAAATTCAACTTTCACAAATTATTATGTTGGCCAAAGTCTTAGCCGTGTCTTTAATAAAACTTGTGTAAATTCTGTTGTTGTTGTTGTTGTTTTACAACGACAGTTTTGGTAAATGAGCTTCCAGAACTTTATCTGCAACTTTATTTCTTACAATTTAAGTTGAAAGTGTCACAGAGGCTTTTTCGTCATCATATAGAAAAACCGTTAAACATCTAACTTCTTTACACTGACAGAAAGGGGAGTTTTACTCGTAGGTATGTGGCCTGCCATGTAAAATGATTCTGACACCTCTGGTCTAATGCACAGATTGCAAAGACATACTAAACATTTATTTAGCAATAAGAAGAATATGAATATGAAATAACAATGGTAAGGAGGTCTGTGTACAGAAATGGTTAGGATTCCTAAACAGTTCATGTAATGAATGTCTGCACTTCAATCACATCTTGCTTGTTTGATTTAAATTCCACTGCCATGGTGGACAAAAGCAAAATTACAGAAACTGTATCACTGTCCAAATATTTGCAAACTGGAGCTTATCTAAGGAGGCAGAGTACCCCCTCAACACATGTACGGGCAATTTAGAATCATCAATTAGTCCAACTGTGCATGTCTTTGGACTGTGAAAGGAAGCAACAAAGGGCAAAAGACAACCTGCACAAACTTCACAGGAAAAGCTCAGCCTGTACTGCTATGAGGCAGAAGTGCTAATCACCACAAAGAGTTTAAATTCCCCAAAACCTCTTTTTAAAAAACAGGTCTGGGTAGTGTTCATTTTCCTATCCAGGTAATCACCTGGAGATTTATATTCTTCCCTCGACCCTGTCACGATTTGTTTAATTGTCAAGTCTCAATATAACTTGTCTTTTGGGTATCAATTTACTTTTTTTTTTACATTTTAGGTTTTGTTTTGTGTCAGAAAGTAAAATAGATTCTGATACGAAACTAACGTACTCTCTCTTCCTTTTCCTCCTTGGCTGCCTGCTCGGCTGCCGTACAATTTCCTGCTGTATTCGTGATTCAAGTCCCTGCGGTAAACCATCTAGATTTCTATCTTCCTTATTTTCCAGATGTCTTTTTAAATGCTTTAAACATTTACTTTAACTGTTAAAATCTCACCAGCTCTTTGCTCTGAACCTGCTTCTGCTCCCTCTCTTCACACCACATTTTGTTTCACACCTAATGGAGTACATCCCCAAAGTATTTCCAAACGTGTGCACACTGTAAATTTGTACAGCCTTTCAGATCATTTTCAAACGTCGTCCAGAGTATGTTTATTTAGAAACTTCACAACGCTGTGTTGAGACTTCTCAAACAAAAGGCTTTTGGAAACAATGTGATTTAACTCAGTGTCACAAATCCTAATGTGGCCCTGGAGAGGAGTGATCATTTTAAGTGATTTATTTTAAGATTTAATTAAACACAGCAGTGGAAAATGTCCAGTACAAGCACAGCTACAAACAACTTTTTAAATTATACAGAATATGTAAATAAATAAATAAATAAACCCATCTACTTGTCCTACTAGGGACTAAGTTAGGAAACAAGAGGACACACAGATGTTCCCAGGTGTCACTACTACCCCCAGTGAGCATACTGGCTACCACCAATCCCATGAAGATGACAGAAGGACTAGGGTTTAAAATCACTAGGACAGTATATTTAAAAAACAAAACAAAAATACAAACAAACCCTGGAGAACAAAAAATAAAATAAATAATAAATTGAAAGGTAATTTATTTTTAATTAAATTCAAGAAAAGTACAAACACTTAAAACATAAATGGATAATAATCTGCACTTGACTGGAATTTCAAAAGGAAAACAAAGAACAATTCGAATCACTCACAGCATGAATATGCCTTCTCTTATACATAAACACACATGTCGAGTAGGCTAATTACCAAAACATTCAAGTACCCCACAGCTCAAGCAGCTACAGATTTAGGATTCCTGAGGAAGTACTGTACAAATAAAATCAAGCAATGGCTCATCTGGTACTTTGTTGTTTATTTTTTCCTGCTCTTTTTTTAGGTTGTTTTGTCTTCTACTTCAACGGGAAACCGCCACATCCAAGTTATCACGGAATCATCTGTCGTGACTCTCAGACCAAAAGTGAAAATTTTCATGTAACACACCAGCACCTACTACAGCAAGTGCAAACAACTCAGAAGTGACAAAATCACAAACCATATCTTTCTGATACTTTTAGTGCACATGCATACCTTGGAGGATTGCACTGAATCACCCTCCAAGGCCTATCACACCATGCATGTCGCATTTCATTTGTTACCCAAGGAATTCACGCTATTCTGAGTAATGTCGACTCCCCGGGGACCTTGGAATTGCCATACACTACACTCTGAGATAATCATTTTCAGGGTGAAATGGGCATGCGAGTATTATTCTAAGCCTTGGCTTGTAGGGTCAGGTTAGCCATGGATTTGTGTTCAGTTCAGGGTAGGCGTTGAAGCGTGAACCGATGTCGGGTCTGTTGGATAACAGCGACCTCTGCTGGCAACGGATTGCAGTTACAGACAGGCGTTGTAAATTCATGTCAGGCAAAGTATCGTGCGTGCTTAGAAACTTTAAACAACATGACGCACATGTGAAAAGCTACATTTATGACATTTGCTTTCAGTTCTAAGAATTTCCTTAATCGGAATTTGTGTTTGTTTTCCAATAATTTCCTTCCTGAAGTCTTCCTGTGAGAAGAAGGACAGGAAAACTTGGGAGCCGAGGTCCTGAATGAAGATTTACTCTTATCAGAACAGAACAGAAACCAAAAACATGTTTGTTAGTCACCATATCTGTGACCTCAGACACCAATGCAGCACCAGCTTAGTCCTGTGATACCGTAAGTGTTTCTTAACATAGTCCTAAAGTAAAGCCTATCAGTGATGCTTAACTGTAAGTCCTCTATAACACCACTTGACACATTTCTACAACTTGATGAGTGACTCAGAAAAGAACCCAGACATAAACAAAACATGAGTGCATGCAGATGGTTTACCAAAGGACAAACCTAGTTGTTAGATCAGGGATTATGTAAATTCTGTCTTAAGCCACAGATTTAGTAAGCTTCATTATAATTATAGTGGTCTAAGACAGACAGAACAACATATGAACCATAAACAGTGGAACGTACCATCTCCTTCTACAGTGTTAAATATTTGTGTAGACACTGCAGATCAAAACAGTTAAAACCATGTGGCTGTAAATCAGAGCCCACAACAACATAGTGTGTCAGTGGCTGAAAGGGTGTGTTTTCCTAGAATGAAACTGCAACAACAGGGTTTGGTCAGCAGAGTGTGGCCAAAAGACTGAGACCACCACTGTGAGAGCCAAGTTCAGAGTCAAGTGTTACACTATAATGGATAATGGATGCTGTGTTATCTCATATTTGGAGACAGGATGAGAGAAGCATAAACAACACTAGGTTTCCATGGAGTTTCTGGACTTCAATTAGTTAATCTGAAAGAAAATCTTACAACCTTATCGGACTCCACCCAAATTCCCATTTGTTTTTGTCTATGCACATACACTGTAGTGCCCCCCTTCCCCCCCAAAAATCTCTTTACATAAGCAGGATGTACTCTGTGCAGTCATTAAGAACGCTGAGACTAGATCTAGGTAAAAGACAGCTTAAGCTCAAGATTCTTGCTTTGTCATCTGCCCTCTTGTCATGCTGAAAGTTATTTACTGAGTACTCTGGCTGATTAAAACACAGCCTGCTAAGATTAAATAATAATATCTTACCTAATAGGATGACACCTAGTGAACAGTAAATTGTCACACTCTTTTTATGATGAAGAAATCATTACAAGACATTAGCAGGTTTTCTTATCTCTTTAAATATTTTGTGAATAATGAAATAAATAATACTTTTCATATAAAAAAAACATTTTTTTTTTAAACATTCAGGATTAAATAATTTAATACCGTACCAAAATACATGTGTGTAAGGCAACATGATGACAAGCTATAAAGAGACATTATGTTAAATTCATAGAATTAAAGCAACACAAGGCACAGCTTACTACATTCTGGTGTAAATAAAGTTTTAAGTGGTTTATTAGCTACATTATTGCTCTATAACACTCTTTATCAAGGGACTAAAGCAATAATTCAGGTAAGGAATCTGACTCCATCTCAGGCTACTGAGGCCAACTCTGTGTTCTTTAGAGGTTTTCTCTACAAGGTGATTGCAATAATTCATTTTAACAAAATATTATGTGCACAATATTATGGGGGCAGCAGCACTTGCTTAGGCTGCTGCCCCCGCGACCCGGCCTCGGATAAAGCGGATGAAGATGGATGGATGGATGGATTGATTATGTGCACTATTTTATTTGTATTATAGTATAGGTCATGAAAAAAAGAAAAGTGCTATCAGTGCTATAATACTGTGTACAAAAATAAGATTTTTTTTTTTCCCTTATGGAGGTACTCCATCTTTAACATCCTTTCCAGTATAATAATACGCCTCCTCTGCACTTCCCCAAACCGTCTCAGCCGAGCTGTCCATCTGATCGACTCATTTCTAATCCCAACAAAGCAAAATCCCTACCACCTCCAGCTCGGCCTCCTGTCTTTTTTGTCGCTGCCGCCGTCTTCAAACCGTACATCATAACAGGTCTCACTGCCATCTTGTAAACTTTCCCTTTCACTCTCGCTGTTATCCTTCTGTCACAAATCACCCCGACAATCGTTTCCATCCGCTCCACACTACATGCACTTGCTTCTTCTCCTCGTTTATGCATTACCCCTGCTGTGGATGAGCAATGCCAACTCATCCACCTTCACTATCCCTACTCTGCGCCGCGTCAGGAAAACACATACCCAATTTCAGTGAGTATGTGTTAAAAATTATAACACTACAAATAGGCCAACTTTTTGCATGTTTTAGAGTATTTTTGACATAACTGCTTTTAAATACTGAGAGAAGCCATTTCCCAATATGCAAAGCCAAATATTTTCATTGTGCATTTTTAAGATACCTTTCTGAGCACTGAGGCAAAAAGGTGGAGACACATTCCTAAATTATCGGGTCAGCAGTGCAATGTCAAAACAGATAATTTACATTTTTTGGTTCTATATGGACCAGAGTGGAAAGAGCTCTCTTCCCTTCAGTTTGTATAAGACTTATAATTAAGCAGACTTACTGTTTAAAGATTGTCTGTGGCCCTTTGACTGGAAGCTTTCCCACTTACACTCATAGCATAATAGTGTTGTTGACTTGAGATATACATTCATGTAAAGAGGAATTACCTCTGATTACTTTCTGTGCCTTCCATTTCATTGATTGTGTTAAAAGGAAGAAAGGTACTCAGCTAAAGTGTTTTATGTAAGATGCTCCGATGTTTTCAATCACCATTGGAGACCATTCAAGCTGTGCACTGCTGACCGGTTGTACTGCTTTCTTTTTTCTTTCCCCTTCCTGTTCAAGCCCCTCTTTGAAACAATAAACGTTTTTCACAGCAGAAATGTTTCTGTGTTAGGTTCCGCTAAAGGCTTGACATGGATTTCCGTTAGTGCTGCATGAGTACAGAGGGCCTGACATTTTGACACTGCAAATTAAAAGTAGCGAGTAACAGAGAGTCAGTTCAAAAAGAAATTATTGCTACAAGCAGCGTGATCCATGTCATCTCTGGAATAAGAGCTGGTGCAGCGTTCCAGTTGTCAGGTGTATTGCTTTTTGAGCACTTTTTTGGGTCTTGGTTCTCTATGAGCTCGTATGTTCCCACCACTTTGATGTAGTCTTTCTCTTCTGAAATACATCTGTATGTGCCATACTTCTCCTGTGACATGGAAGGAATGAGATGCAGACAGTTGGTAAGCATCTGCAAACAAGGACTCTTTTGGCCTTTTTGCTCCCATGTATACTCAGCGTGGTAGGAGTCTATGGGACAGGACAGATAGAAAGGCACACCCTGGGGGACTGAATGAACTGTCCTCAAATGCACTGATGATAGTGGAGGTATCTCACGTTTGGTCCGGTTTCTTGGCTCTTGGAGAAAAGAAAGAAAGGGGGGGGAAAAGGGAAAGAGAGCGATCAGAGAGATCAGACTAAATTTGTTCCTGGAGTCTACAGCAAAATGAATAAATGTATCATCATTAGCTACCTTTAACTGTTAAACTGCATACGTTTGTTTTCCCATCCACGATATTCTGAATGCTCCCGCTGCAAAGACGAATAAAACACGTTTCAGTGAGTGATGTTTCTGCAAGATTTTTTCCCTCTTTGATTATCTGTCAATTCAATTCTGATAAAGAATATGCAAAGGATTCATTTCTACAGCTGTTTCAGGTATTGTGCAAAACATAATAATAAAATGTGCCAGAGGGTCTTGGTAAGACTGCTGCTCGCACTTACGGGACAGTCGAGGTGCATCCATCGTTAGTCCAGGCACAGTATGGATCCCGGGCCAGAACACATTCTTCGCAAGACTTGCTGTACTCCTGACAACTCTGAAGGTTCACTGCAGTTATTCTCTCAGCAGACCCCACAATTAATGTTTTCTGAGCAAAGGAAGACAAAAATCTAAATTTACTTTAAACCTGGTTGAAAAGATTTTCTTTTTGGGGAAATTGTAGACTCTATAGCCTGCTTATTGATAGATTTGGCTTTTCCTGGCGCAAGACAACTAATGCACACGAGGTGTTTGTCAGCTGAAAATAGCTGCATGTGAAGCACAAAAGCAATGACCTGACAGATAAAATGCGACGCTCTGCAAAAAGAAATAGCAACATCATGTTTCACTGAAGGTGGGCGCTGACAGCAGCTGAGAGAAACACTGATGCCAGAACGGCAAAGCACAGTGCTCTGCACTTAGTGTGGCATTTTAAATGAACCCTACCTTTTTAGAGTCAAGCTTCATTGACTGTATGATTGAAGAGTTGGAGAGCTGCGTTTCAGATATGATAAAAGGTTCTGACCCAGACTCCAAGACTTTATGGATCTTCCCGGAATCTGTTGGAACAGGAATTTGATATTGTGTTATTTTTTGCAAGTGATATATCTGGCTAGGTATTTTTAGCTTATTGTTCCTAACAGATATTACAGACAATGCATTCTTAAAATGTAAGACAATTGAAAGGCAGTGAAGGCACTAATGACAAAACAAGATCCCAAGGACCCTGTGCTGTTGAACAATGACATACCAGTAGCTAGAAGCAGAATGTTATAAAATCTTTGGTCTGCAGCCTGAACTCTGTCCACGACTATCTTGGTGTAGTTGTTGGTGCTTATATAAAAAGGATCTGAGTCAACCCAGTCGGCCATTTCTGAGTGATCCTTCACAATATTGACTGTCTGACGTGGCAAAGCCTTGCTGTTCGTGGAACACTGAAAAATAAATGCAAAAATAGTCTGTATACTGCATGAAAGGCAAAATAAATAGTCCAAAAACAAAGCACAGACAAACTTTTCCACATCGTAAATTACAGGGGTGGTTTTATTTACAAAATATAGCAACATGAACAGAGAAAGGACCGCGGTCGGTGTCAGCCCCTTTTTGAAACTTGCATTATGGTTGTGCCACAATGAGGGGAAACTGCAAATAAGGGCCTTCATTTGTTCCATTTAATCCCAGTGGATGTCAAATAAATAACCACAGTCTCTATGATGGAAACAATGAATGTGATGAAACAGTCCATGCACACAGTTGTTTCCATGTCTTTTTTTTTTTTTTTTTTTTAAACCACAGGTCGTACTCATGCACATGATATAGAATAAACTGCTTAGACTGCATGTGAGCAAAACGAAAGTAGAAATGTAAAAATAAAACAATTTAGAGGAAGCTGTCTGTAAATTCTGTTTCTGTAAAGTAACATAGCAACATAATAAAGTTCTTACCGTTCCTGGCCTTGGTGTGGGAAGGTTGTTGTTGTAGCCCTTGAATTTGGAGTTCTCAAATATATTTTCAATCATTTTTATTGTATAGATGCAGACTGCTGTAGAATTCCTAGAGGAGATATAAGAAAGAAAGATTGCCAGAGCGTTCATCATAGGTTTAAATCATCTGTGAATTTGTTATTGCCTCAGCTCATGGGAGTGGAAGAAGGGCAACTCCCTTGAAAATGAGGACAAACAGTTGACCAACAGTCTAACATCATGTGTTTTTGGAGCTACAGTCCTAAGATACAAGGAATGGAAAGTCATGTTGCTAAAGCAATACTACCCATCTTGATGTTTTGCTTTTGATTGTGGTGTCACTGTCATGTTTGCATGTTGCTTAGATATTAAAAATGAAGCATCTAACCAGTTGCTCGTGAAGAGGGCGTAGACCCTGGTGTCTTGCCAGTTGTCTGCGTGCATCACATAAACATCTTGGAGGCGGTTAAAATACAGCGACTCCTTTGGAATTCCACACACAAGACGGGCCTTGAGAAAAGATGTCCACATGTTCTGGAAGAATCGTTTTGATCCACCTTCATCCACCTGAAATATGATACCGACAGGAGGAAACTCATTAATTCTGCTTCGGCTGAAGGTTATTCGATACAGTTTCCATTACGTTGAGCTGTATTAGAAATGTGAAACGAGAACACCTGAACACTTTTAGGGCAAGTCTCGTTTCGCACAGATGTCAAGCGAGGATCCCGAAAACAACATTTTAGCAAAATGAAAGCTTTTCGTGCTGGTTAATGTAAAGTAGATGAAGTCCAATTTTTTGGTATTGGTGGTGGGTCAAAGGTTTGTTTGCTTTTGCTTTGTTGTGCAAATGAATATTTTCTTGTGATGGTTTTAAACTAACATGACTAATGCAATATCCTGATATAAGAGGAAATACTGGGTGAGCATAACTACTGCTTCCATAAAAACATAAAGCCTAACATCAACATCAAGCACCTCTGATCTGACAGACTTTAGTATCTTGTTTCCTCTTTATGGAAAATTATGCAGATTATTACGGTAAAAGAAACATGGCAAACCATCACAAAACAATATTAGAATTATTCACAGTCGCTGCCTTTAATTTAGATTCAGTACAGCAGGCAGTGGTAAGCTGAGTTTTTAAGCTCATCTCACAGGTTTTGTGTTTTTTTCTAGCTGTGTCATTTTAGGCAACTGTACTGTTGATGTGTGAAAAAAAACAAAAAAAACAAAAAAAACTGAACTGACTGACTCAACCTTCCCTGTGCTGTGCTATTATCACACCCTCTCACACATACTGAGCCAATAATGCCTCTCCTTTATTTTAATGGGCATGATCACATTTTGCCATTCATTATGAATGTTGTTGTTCTAAAGCTTACAACATTATTACAACATTTTCCAACTGTGTGGCAAGTGAACTGAAACCCACTTCAAATTTGCTTCAAGTACTTTGGTATTGGACATACTCTGTCAGTGGCAGAGCCTTGTACTCATGCCAAACGCATTCGCAAAACTTTATCCAATTGTAGATCAAATTAGACTGAAGGCCAAGTTCAAAGGTGGGTGTGGTCCATCCTATGAGGACTGGGCACAAAGGGTCCCAGAATGAAGTGGCACAATCCACCTTCCAAAATGCTTGAAAAAGGTTTGCTTATGTAGTCACAGCAAGACTTTTGATTGTTCCTAATTCTTGAAAGTGAGATGAAGATGTTTTAGAGAATTTATCTGTACGCAAAGTTGAGTTTCATTGATGTTAGCTCAGCTTTTTTCACCATACCTTACAAACTCTGGCGATCCTAGATATCAGTGGGTCAGCCTCTCGGTTGTGGTCCGAGTTCTTCTCACGGAAAAAGACATAAATTTTCTCATTGTCTGGGTCGTCCGTCCGCTGCACCCATGACGCAGAGACAAATGTGGGCTCTGTGAAAACATGATAAAAAGATAAAAAAAAAGTGTTTACAGTGTAGCGCGAACTGAAAAACCCCCAAAACAAAACAGAAAGCCTGCCACATCAAACTTGAACCAAAGCATAATTACCCTACAATGAGGTGAGGAGTGAACAAGACAAACTTTTAAGTCAAACATATTCTGATTATACGACACCAATGTATTAAATTACAGTAGTTTTCCTCCATTATAAAATAAGAGCAGGTATTTATTTACCTGAGACCCAGCTGTCATACATCCAGACATTAGTCCTGTGGCCAGCTTGTCTTCTGAACTGCAATGTACTTCCATCAGCATCCAAAGGTGCTGCTGCATACAGATCCCCTTCTAAAAATAGCCGATACACCAAATTGACAGGGGCAAAAATGTTGAATTTTTGAATAATCAGTTACATTAATCTGCACACTGATAATTAAAACCTTGAAAACATGGTAACTACAAAAGCGGCGCGTAACATACCTACTGTGAGCGATAGGGAGTTCTGTGTGTAGATAAATGGAGAGATTCCTGTCCCGTCACGACTATCGAATATTTCAAGAGACTGATTGTTCACTGAAGGGCGCTGCAGGGTCACAGAGAGTCAACAGAACACAGTGACATTACTTCAAGAGAACTGTGACGGGAAACCACAAAACACCAGACACCCAGCACCTTCATTAAATTATAGATGAGAGCGCCCAATTAAAGTTTAACAAGAAGCACCAGAGCTCCACTCCTTAATTGGCTTTTCTCTGCTGCTAGTTTATGGAAACTAGTTTAGTTTCCATTAACTTGTCACAGAAGTGCAGAAAGTCACACACTTTTAGTCTACGGTTTAACACATTTAACACTTTTTAGAATCACTCACAAGTTGCCAGCACTCTGGTTTCTGTCCGTTCGTCCCGCAGACAAACAGGTTGTTCTGAAACTTCTCAATGACAGTGATAACATTTTCACAGGGGTCCTATGACACAGAGAGAACTTTGTTATGGAAACCGATTCTATATTTCATTTTCACAATGCATTTATTAGCACATCTCTGATCATTCTGTAATCACCGACCTCTTGGCATTCCTCTTGCCCCGTTGCATTCAGATGAAATTTCTGTCAACACATTGATTGTAGACAGATTAGCCATGACTTTAGCAACATTTCAAAAACATAAGAAGCATCTGAAACAATCACTAAGAAACTAATTACAACACTGTCTACAGAAATAGCTGTCTGATAGATTAATAAAAGGATAGACTAAAACCAGTTCCCTTAATTCAAATGTCTTCTTGATTCCCTTCAGCTTCTCTTCCCACAGCACGACATCCATTAGTGATATCAATGATAAGACCCATTTCTTCTCTTATGGTCAAGAATCATTTACTTATTAAAAATTTAACATTAAGATTAAAAAAAAAAAAGTCATACTGAAATTTCTGGTTTATTACATATTCTATTCTTAATGATTCTGTCGGTGCCATGAGCTCAGCACCTGGACCTCTTAATGAGCACTTTGAGGCTACAGTACAAGGTCTTGTATGGCAGACAGACGCTTATTAGGACTGTCACAACCATCTGTTGGTTTTAATGGCTACTGCTTAACCCCACAGGAATTGAGGGGGGGAAA
>NW_005187436.1:3311254-3312351 GCF_000239375.1 Pundamilia nyererei | reverse complement strand
GTGTCCTGCAGGTTTTAGACATCACCGTGGGTAAACACACCTGAATCAAATGATTAGTTCATCACCAGGCCTCTGAAGAACTTCAAGACATGTTGAGGAGGTAATTTGGCCATTTAAATCAGCTGTGTTGGATCAAGGACCCTTGAGGCCTGGAGTTGGACACCCCTGGAATTTTACAATAAGCCCCGTCCATTGGCCCTTCAATGCGGTAAAGACATCTTCTTTTTTATTATCTGTTTCTCCTGCTCCTCCTCATCTTTCTCCTTCACCACTGCTTTCTCACCTCAAGATTCATCTGATGAATTGACATCACGGCTCTAACACAAGACAATGTGCATAGATATGCTAATTTTTCCAGATATTGCCGTAATTACTTATTGTCAGCAGATTAGACATGTGATCCTCCCATCTACGGACAGCTGACAATCAGCCGGCTAAACCACAACAACAGCTGGTTAAGCTAACATTATGCAAGCTATAATGTTAGGCTCAAGTGTCCTAAAAGTCACACTCTCCCTATACATAAAAGTTACCCTCTGACAAGCAGTTTGATTATATTCTCACATTGTATGAGAGAACATCACAGAACTGGTTCTAAGAGAGTGTGTTGGAGAACTCACTATGACGTTGACATCTGTCTTTCCCAAGCTGTGTTGCCTGTCTGTTTGTAAGAGGTCCATTATTTCCCCTGTGCCTAGAGACTCAGCTGTGAAAGGCATTACCAAGAATGGCTGATTTTATCCCACATTAAGGATTCGGTTGACATTATGTGGATCCACAACAGTATGAGTACACGAAGAGTTTTTTCTGATGCACTATCAGCTGTTATCAACCCTGTTCTAACTCATTTCCAAGAAGTACTGTTGGCAGAGAATCATGGGCTTATTTGTCTGATTAGAAACATGAAACATAAAACATACTGCACAGGAAAAACTCCCTTTTAACAGGAAGAAACCTCCGGCAGAACCAGGCTCAGGGAGGGGCGGCCATCTGCTGCGATCACTTGGGGTGAGATAGGGAAGACAGGATAAAGACATGCTGTGGAAGAGAGACAGAGATTAATAACAAGTATGATTCAATGCAGAGAGGTCTGTTAA
>NW_005187436.1:3284845-3309780 GCF_000239375.1 Pundamilia nyererei | reverse complement strand
GCAGTGCGAGAGCAAAGTGCTCTAATGGGGTGATATGGTACTACAAGGTCATTAAGATAAGATGGGGCCTGATTATTTAAGACCTTATGTGAGGAGCAGGATTTTGAATTCATCGATTTTTAGGACTTCCTGATAATAATGAATTACAGTAGTCCAGCCTAGAAGTAATAAATGCGTGAACTAGTTTTTCAGCATCACTCTGAGACAGGATATTTCTAATTTCAGGAGGTTTGCAGATGACACAGCTGTTGCTTATCTTATCTCCAACAAGTCTAGAATAGAATAGAATAGAATAGAATAGTCCTTTAATTGTCCCACAAGGGGAAATTTGGCTGCAACAGCAGCAAAAAACCACATATATAAACAGAACAGGACACGGAACCGAAACACACACAGTTTTCACAGAAATAATTTTTTTATATCATTATATCATGGACAATAGTAACAAAAACAAAGTACTGTACAGAGTCTTTCTAAAGGAGAGAAATGGAAGAACTTGTTCTCGATCAGTGGGGTGAAGATGAAAGAGATGGTGGTAAATTTTAGGACGGGCTCACATGCCTCATTCCCTCCTTAGAGCAGAAGCTGTGGAGTTGGTGACCACAGTCAACTACCTGTGTATGCATATGTCCAACAATTACTCACAAATACAGACAATATTATTAAGCTCACCAATGCTGGTGAGGCTGAAGCAGGATGTCATCGGTGCAGCTCTACTTTCTTTGTCGGATTGTGTGGTTGAAAGCATCCTAAACTCCTCTATGATTAGAAACTGCGTAAGCCAATAAGAAAGTGCTGCAAAGAGTGGTTTAATCTGCCCCCCCAAAGAAGGCTGCGTAGCCTCACACCTGTACAACAAGGCTGAGGTGCAGCTTTTTCCATGAGGCTGTGAGGTTAATGAACTTGGAACAAAAAAGAAAGACAGAGAAATTGTCCAGGGAGAAGAACTGTGCTGATGAAGATGTTCAGACAGGTAGAGATGAACATGAAGGTGTGCGTCATAACTTTATGAGGGTGGCATAGAAATCAAATAGGGTGGCAAAATCAAAGCCTTTTTAAACACATGTGCAGGTGTTACATATGGTTAAATTGATTCAAATGCAGTAAGTATACACGTGTTTCATATAAATATAGTCTGTAAGTTAATTATTTTCTGTAGCCCACATAATTAAACTTTTCAGTTACACTATACATTTTGATTTTCTGTAATGTACAACCTCCATAATAAATACAAACGGCATATCTGTCTGTCTGTCTATGTACCTATACGTATATGTATGTGTACCTATATGTATGTATACGTGTGTAGATATATGTATAGATATATAGATAGAGATAGATAGATATCATGATTCCGAATTTACTGGCCTGTCATTAAAATTTTCAAACCTTGAAGTCCACTCAACACAAGCTGAAATACAGAATCAACGTGGCTGCAGCTTGTTGCTATGTCAGCTTAATCGCATGCTGGTCATGTGATTTGGAGGTGTGGCACACAGAGTGATAATGACACTCACCTTCATTCCATCTTCAAACTGTTAATGCTATTTTATCTTAATAAATGGCACCATCATATGCAAAATTAGGGTGCCACGTGCCACCCCATTCCACCCCTCTAAATACGCCCCTGGTAATATCTGAATATGTGATCAGTTATAGCTGACTAATTTATGTTAACTGTGCACGCTTACGTGCTCTACCATGCGCATGCACGTGCATAAGCGTCACCTGCGTGTACTTTATGATATAGTACTAAACCTCTGATTAAATGAAAAAATAAATACGGACCTTACATCTAACCCACACTAAACTGTCTAACTCAGAAAGAGAGAGAATGGGAGAGTGAGAACAACCTGCAAAAAAAGGAGGAACAAGGGTGCTGCAGCCAGACCGTCACGTGACCTAAGACGTCGTCCAATTAGATGCAAAGAAAAAAAACTCGTCTTCCGGTTGTCTTCCTTCTTCAACAACCATGGTAAGCTCGTTCGCTCTTTATCTCATTATTTAATGCTGTCTAATTCATTGATAATTCTGTGAAATTGTCCGATTATATAGTCGCTTTACGTATTAACGCAATGACGGATAATTTACCTCAAAGGCGTCGAGGTTTAGTGCTGCTGCTAGTTAGCAAGCAGGCTAAGCCAGTAGCCCATTTTTTGAGCCTTCTGTGACTGTAAATACTGTAGTTTTTGCACAGTGTATGAACTTATGAGTGACCCTCTTTGTCCTAGCGGTTCCGTTTCTGTGGAGACTTAGACTGCCCAGATTGGGTACTTGCCGAAATCAGCACGTTAGCAAAAATTGTGAGTAAAAGAAACCATAAGAGATAAAGTTGTTACTGGCACCAGTTTATTGATTTTATTTTTTTTTATAACGAATATATTTTCTATTCCATTAATGTAACAGTCAAGTGTCAAGATGAAGCTACTTTGTGCTCAAGTGCTGAAGGATTTGCTTGGAGAGGGCATTGATGTAAGTTGTTGGACATTTCTACAGGCTCGTCATATGTAGACTGTAGTTTTGAAACACACACACATCTGTGGTGTCTTCTCTCTTGCTTCATTTACAGTATGAAAAAGTCGGAAAGCTTACTGCAGATGCAAAGTTTGGTAAGTGTCTCTTGTGTTGTTTCTCTGAGAGAGATGCAACAATTACATTTCAAGGCGCTTAACATTTCTGTCTGCAGACATATGACTGGCTCTTTCTATTTAGATTCAAGATTCTAGAAGTTCCAACTTTATATTTTTTATAATATTTGATCTTCGTGCATTTGATCAATCATAACATCTGCCTATCCTAACTGACCAGTAACCCTCCCTGTGGGAATACAAGTATTTGTTCACTTTATTCATTATTGTTATTATTATTATTATTATTATTTATATTTATGTATTAACTGTAAAGATGTGTAATTACTATGTAAGATAATGTACTTAAAATGTGAAAATATGTACTTAAAGTATGAAAATATATAAAAAAGATATGTATATAAAATCTCCAATCTATGGATCACAACATTTTTAGGCAAATCTGGCATGATCGATCAGAAAATGTTACATGTATTTGATGATTTGAGATGGAAATTATTTATTTATTTATTTTTGTTAATGACGCAACATTTAACTGTTGTGGTAGTTAGGGGGGAATGATGGCTGAGGGTGGAGCTGGTTTGATTGCAGAGGCCAACCAAATGGCCTCTGCAGTTACTATGTAAGTTAATCTCTCATTTGAATCAGTTAGCTTGTTGAGTTCTATTATTTTGTTAAACACTATTTATAACTAGCGTTTCATTAAGTTGACTTTTTTATGAGCCCACTTATTTCTTAAAATAGTGTTAAAGCAACTCCAAAACGACACAGCAGACACAGTATTTGTGCAATAAACCATTGTTTGTGGAAAGCAATCTTGACCTATGGCTATTGTTTGAGTTTCCCTGGACAGGTCTAGCTACTCTGCCATTAACTCAGACTCCTCTCTCCGCACACCCTCCCAAGATGCTAACGCATAAAATACAGGAGAGACCTAATTAGGTGATCACTGCCAGCCTCCTGTGGCACTGCCCCCTGATATTGCTGCATCACCCCTACCCTGCAACTGTTGCAAACCACACCCTGCCCGTACAAGCTTATTTCCATGAATGTGTATTTTTGATATTATTTTGAATCTTTTTGGGGGAGATATTGTAACCCAGATTTTGTAAATTACACATGTGCCTCTAAGTCTTTGGCTGCTTGGTCCTTGATAAAAAGGTTTTGTGACTATGCCTGTTAAAAAGCAGTAATCCTACCTCATTTAAATTTGAACATTGTCAGGTTCAGCTTCAGGTTAATTTCTCTGGAAGTAGTGCTGTGCAGCTTCTAACACTGTCTAAAAAAGCAGCAAAGTCCACCATATTAAAATATTGAATATCTTCTTAAACCTTAATTTCATATTAGAGAAGAGTACAAAGCTACAAAAAACAAACAAATCTGGTTGCTGGCCTGAAGCTGGTCTTGTTGGTGTGGAAATAAAGTTCTGAGCTTTCATAGTGTTGTTAGTAGTTGCTAAAAGGCATGATAGCACAACCCTGAGTTCACATCATTTGTGGTGAGTTTTCTTCTTCTGGGCCCTGAGAACATTACAGTAAAATAGTGTCTTAACAGTTTAAACATTTGGGGGTTGAATTGAGTGGCCAGGCCTCATTCTCATTCATTCTGTTGTTTGTGCTCCTGACTTGACGTGTGACCTTTGAGCTTGGAGCCTGCATGTTTTTTCTGTTGACACCGCTGATTAGACACATGGTAGTAGCCAGAGACCCAGATCGCATGACAAGTGATGATCTTGATGATAACAAATGGGTCAGTTTGACACAAGTCTGTTTTCTCACTGTGCCACTTTGTAGTTTATCATGAATGAGTGGCTGGACAGGTGAGTTATTAGAACAGGACTTCATGAAAGTCATTAAAGCATAGCAAGAGCACTCAAAGGGGTTCATAAGTGCACAAGAATTGGCTTTAAAGCATTAAAATTCTTTTTTTATGGAAGAACAGAAATTGGTGATTACACATTGTAAATGCACTAAGTTGTGCGGCATTCCTGGTCTATCTAATTTGCCTTACACATAAGTCTTTAACACTGTTGAACTTAAACTTTGTTTTTTTGGGTTTTTTTTACAATTTCTGTCAGATAAGCTGTTTTGTGTCAATAAACCATTTTGCAGAGAGCGGAGACATCAAAGCTAGTGTGGCAGTGCTCAGCTTTATTTTCTCCAGTGCAGCGAAGCATGATGTTGACAGTGAATCTCTATCCAGTGAGCTACAACAGCTTGGCCTGCCTAAAGGTAAGCCTGTGTGTTTGTGTCCAAAGGTTGGTGTAAGAATAAATGCAGTCTACAACTTGATATGCACCGATTTGTTCTCATGCCTGAATCTTTGCCAAGAGCAAGGACAGCCAAACTTTCTAACAAAAACACAAGTGACTAGTTTAATCTAATATCCTGGGGAAATGTCTCACATGGGGATAATGTGGAACAAGAGCAGCTAAATGTAGAGTTTATGTTACAGGATTTTAATATTTTATTTCTAGAGTATGAGCACAGAAGTATAATAGAGGAAGGATTTTAGAAACTCCTGTATTGCATTAGTTCAAAATCATTTATTGTGTTTTTTAACAAATGTCCTCAGGATGATGTCAGAGGATATTATAGCTATTAAATGGGTGTGTAAGGGATAATTTTTGCCAAGTGAAACTGGTATACTGAAAAATGAGAAGCTGTAATGTATTTCTGTAATTATTATTATTTTTAACGTATGCATGTGTATGAATGCATGCTGATTGTTATCATTGTTTTTCATATTGTGAATTGATTTTTGACTTAGTGAACCAAAGACAGTTTTCCACTAACATGGACAGTAAAGTTATTCTGTTCTATTTTTTCCTATTCATGGCCTGTTGTGTTGGTTCTTTCCTTTTTAACTACATTCTATGAATGTGGATTGACAATAAAAGAAAAAAGCAGTACATCATGAACAACAAAGGCAATGCTGATTTACAGACTGGGTGGTGCATTGCTGTATCAACAACTCTATAAAAGTGGTGTTAACACATTTGCCTTACACATGGACAATCCCCCTTTTGAGGTTGAGTGGAGACACAAGCTAGCACGCTTCCAGTGGTCCCTCCCTGCATAAATCACAGCTTTGTGTCAGGAAGGCCATCTGTGCCACATCAGTCCACCCTTTGGAAAATAAGAAGCCCAAAGTTTCACCATGATTTTTGTGTGTTTCATTATAAATAAAAATGACAGATGGCTTTCTGCCTGAGATTTTGAGATTGTATGTTATGTTTCAGAAATAGTAAAAGGTTTATTTTATTTGATAAATATGAAATACTTCTAAGGACTTTGTAACTGTTAGATTTTCTTTTTAGTCGTCTGGTACTGCATAATTAGTTCTTCAGCTAATCGTCAGCTGAAACACTCAAATTATTTTTTTCTACTCAATATTTCTTTAGAGCACACTACAGGGCTGTGCAAGTCCTATGAAGACAAGCATGTTGCACTGCGGGAGAAATTAAGAGAGACAAGCCTGAGATGTAAGTATTTCTGCCTTTCCTATTCAAGAAAGAAGAGAAAATTAATGATGGCTGCTGCTGGGAAGTTGATGACTGAGCACTGGCATTCTGCTTTGTGATCAGTGGGTCGACTGGACTCTGTTTCTTGGCGAGTGGACTACACTTTGAGCTCCAGTGAACTGAGGGAGGTGAATCAACCAACAATTCAACTTAAACTGCAGAGGCAAGGAGCAGAATCAGGTGCCCCAGAGACAACTGTGGTGTCTGTTTCTGCTGACAAGTTCAGAGTGCTGCTTGCTGGTAAGTTCAGTATCTTTTAAAATACTTCCCTTTTTGTTGTCTTTTAATTTGCCAGACCTGTGATGTTATTTTTTTGTCTCTGTACTTTTTCAGAGCTCAAACAAGCCCAGGTTCTAATGAACTCACTACAATGAACAACAGGCGTGACTTTCTGAAAATCGACGATAATGATGATTAACTGCCTAAAGTGCCATACTTACAAGTTGTACAGTGTTATGTATTCTTCCTAAAAAAATGTAATTCCTTGTGTCTCTCAACTGATATTTAGTTGTATTTTTTCTACCATTTTAGTAAAAATTAGTAGAAATGTGTCCAGATTGTGTGATATTTGTTACTGAAGTAAAAAAATAATGATCATTGTTTAAAAAAGATGTTGCTTGTATAAGTCAACACATTTAATTATGTTAATTATTTGTGTTTTACCTCTGTATGCTTATAAATAAAAACAATGTAAAATGTATCCGTCAAAAAGTGATGGCCAAAAAGAACTGGATTGATTATAATGTAGGTACAATAACACCGAATCCTTAAGATACTTGTGACACATATGATTTATTTAATACATAACGCCTCCGTAAATCATGTTGATTACAGCCAATTTAACAATGTGATCAAAGATATTAGACATTTAAAAAAAGTTGGAAATCACTTCCTGGTTTCCGCAGCGCCTACAATTCCCATCATGCATCGGTTTATTTGCTAGGAAACCCAAGTCTAGTATTTTATTTTAGCCGTTTTAAGTGAATAATAACAGCTAAGAATGAAAACCAAACAAACACACGTACACATTAGACCAAAAATAAATGAGAAATTGTGGGTTTTGTCACAGTTGTGCAGGTCTCGCGACATTTTAATGACTGGCGCGTGGTGATTGTACAACTTGTTTTGTAACACTGTTGGTTACGCATGCGATAAAAGCATTGGTCAAATGTTTAGCTGCACGGTATTTCAGCACAAAGACATATCCTCTGTAAATTTATATCAGCAGCTGCTGCCGTGCAGACAGTAAACGCTACAAGCTGAGTGCACTTAACGCCGAGCTCCGTTTCCTGGTTTCGGTGAGCTATGTACTTCATTTTTTACAACATGTTTTGGTTTATGCAAATACACAGAGCAGTATTTTGCTGTGATTGGATTAAGAGCATATTCAGGAGAACCTCAGGTTTGAAGTTTAATGTTAAAGCTTTGAGATTTTTTTTAGATGTGCATTGTGTTATTTTTTTGAACCCCAAAGCTGTATGTAAACATTTACAGTCATGATTGCAAGTGAGAAGGTTTTACCCATACTCCTGCACTCTATAGAGGACACAGGGTTCTGAAACATGCGTTATTTGGAAGTAATGTTATAAGCCTGGAAGTGACATTTTTTTGACATAAGCTTTGACCTAATATTTGATGACAAGTTTTATTTCTGGAAGTTTCAGCCCAACCTTATTTGTTCAGCTAAAATGCCCGAGGGACCAGAGCTCCACCTGGCCAGCCTGTATGTGAACAGAATGTGTGAAGGAGTGCTGTTCAGTGGTCCCGTCATAAAGTCAGAGGTCAGCAAGAACCCTGATGTGCCCTTCACCTCTGAGGCCTATGGCATCACAGCTGCTTCCAGAGGGAAGGAAGTGAAGCTCACGCTGACGCCCATAAAGACAGATGAACCAAAACAGCGAGTGAAAGCGGGACAAGTGGAACATCCCATGGACATAGTCTTTCGCTTTGGGATGTCAGGCTATTTCCGCTTCACCAGCGAGGATGAGCTGCCCAAACATGCCCACTTGCGTTTTTATTCCAAAGAGAAGCCCTGCAGAGTACTTAGCTTTGTGGATCCTCGCAGGTTTGGGAGCTGGGAGCCCAACGGGACCTGGCAGCCTGGCAGAGGTCCCTGCGTTATGTTTGAGTACAAAAAATTCAGGTTAGTGATACTGAGTGTCACTTGCGTCTTCTGCCTCAACGCAATATAGTAGCACGGCCACACTGATCAGTAAAAAAACATTTTCAGGGAGAATGTTGTGACACACGTGTCTGACCGAGCCTTTGACAGACCCATCTGTGAAGTCCTGCTCAATCAGAAGTACTTCAACGGTATTGGAAACTACCTGAGGGCTGAGATCCTTTTCAGGTGATGCGCAAAGACAACATTACATAGATTAGCATGAGGGCCGCACTCATACTGACCTAATTAGACAGTAGCATCTTATGAGGATGTACAGCAAGATCTTTGCACTCGACCGGTAAATTGTTATCTTATCACCAAATCTGAAGTAAGGTGCATATCTCTACCCCTCGAAAGATTTACTCTGCTCTACCATTTTTATTCTGACTGATGTGTAAACATTCATAAAAAAATCATACAGGATTTTTGAAACATTTTAATTTTACTAATACCCATTATACAGATAATTGAAGACCTTAACTACGGCAAATGGATTGTTTCATTAGTGATGACTGAAGGTAGAAACAGTAACAGTGATATCAATGGCTTAACTACACAAGGTTTTGTTGAATCAGAGAGCTAACAAGAGTGTTTTTGTTTCCTAAAAGAAAAGACCTTCAGTACTGTTCTTTCCCTTTTTTTTTTCTAGGTCTAACATCCCTCCCTTTGTGGCTGCCAAAACTGTGCTGGAAGGTCTTGGGCCGGACGATTCATGTCAAAATGAGAATCCTGTGAAAAATGAGTCGGACACGAAGGTGAAAAAAGTGATTTTTTTTTTTTTTTTACATTCCCAAACCCTATGGCGTTATTTTTGTGACTCTATTCTGAGCTCACATAAAAAAAATGTTGCAAGTACAAATGTTGCATTTTGAGGAGAAAATTATTTTGAGCAAAGAAAAGTTTAATTTGAGCGAAGAAAATTCATTGCTGCGTGAAAGAAATGTATTTCAGTGTTTGCTATTATCCATATACACACACACAATAACAGCCCTGTTGCCCAGTTGTTGGCATTTGCTGTTGCTCAGATCTCTGCTCTGTGTGCTGACAGGCATCTGCAGACCTGCTCTCAGTGTGTCGCTCCCACTCTCAACATCTCTGCTCCCTGTATGCTCAACTCTTTCTCTACACCAGGGGTGTCGAACTCCAGGCCTCAAGGGCCGGTGTCCTGCAGGTTTTAGATTTCACCCTTAGTCCACACACCTGAATCAAATGATTAGTTCATTACCAGGCCTCTGGAGAACTTCAAGACATTTTGAGGAGGTAATTTAGCCATTTAAATCAGCTGTGTTGGATCAAGGAATCACTAGAACCTGCAGGACACCGGCCCTCGAAGCCTGGAGTCCGACACCTGTGCTCTACACTTTATATATGTGCCACAAAATAAACCAATCACAGACTTGGATGCAAAAATTCTGATAGGCTGTTTTGGTCTCCAATCAGCTCGCTAGCTACTGCATTCCAGAAACACTGTCCAAAGTGTAGCTAAACCCAGTGGAGTGGTTTGTTTTAACCTAGATTAAAAACAAAAATGGTCTTTATATTATATTCTAAAATAAAATAATTAAACATACTAACCAAAAATGATTTTAGCTACACTCTGGACAGTGTTTCTGGAATGCAGTAGCTAGCGAGCTGATTGGAGACCAAAACAGCCAATCAGAATTTCTGTATCCAAGTCTGTGATTGGTTGGTTCTGTAGTACATTTATTAATGGTGTAGAGAAAGAGTTGAGTGTGGAGGAAGCAGACATATTGACAACGGGAGCAACACACTGAGAGCAGGTCTGCAGATGTCTGTCAGCACACAGAGCATCTGAGCCAGAGCAAATGCCAACAACTGGGTGAGAAGGGCTGTTATTGTGTGTGGGTGTGTGTGTATATGAATAATGGAAAACAATGAAATGCATTTCTTTCACACAGCAATGAATTTTCTTCCCTCAAAATAATTTTCTCCTCAAAATGCAACATTTTTGCACTTGCAAAATTGTTTCCGTGCACTCAGAATAGAGGGACAAAAATAACGCCATAAAACCCAGCCTCTTTCTCACAGTGTCTTTGTTTTATTCTTCTCAGAAGACATCGGTAAGAACAAAAAAGAAACTGATGAAACACCAGACGGATGACTTGCTCAGTCTTTGTCATACAGTCCCTCTGGAAGTGGTGAACCTCGGTGGTTAGTCAAGTGTTTACAGTATGAGTTGCTCATGAGATGAACGCAGTGTTTAACAACTCGTGGTTTTTAGGTGGGAAAGGATATGATCCAGCCAGTGGGGACTTCTCTGACTTTGAGGCATGGCTGCAGTGCTACTATGTGGATGGGATGAAAACACTCCGGGACCATAATGGGAGAACAATATGGTTCAGAGTGAGTTTAAAGGAAATGCAACATAACAAAGCCAGATGATTTTATTTGTCACACAATTATGTGTCTACCTTTATAATTTTAGGGGGATCCAGGGCCCATGGCACCAAAAGGTAATGTTCTCAAGAAGTTTAGCAGCTCAGGTGAAATGTACATGAGAATGTCAATTAATTAATTTTTATTTATTTTTTAAGATTCAAAGTCACCCAAGGCAAAAAAGTGGGCAAAGAAAGATGATGACCATGATTACACAAACAAGAAAAAGGTGAGCATGAACTGTCTTTTGACCAACAGTGAGCTCCATGTTACTGTGCAAGAGTCTTGAGCCAACCCTCATTTTTTTTTCTTTATAACTTGCTTGCTAAAAGCAAGCGCAAACAGTAAACATCCAAAGAAGAGCTTTGAATGTTCCTCAGGAAGTCTGAAGAACTATTCCTGTAGACTTCTTAAAGAAACAACAAGAAAGCTTGCCTAAGAGAGTTCAGGCTGTGTTGAAGAATAAAGGTGGTCATACCAAAAAAAATAGAAACAAGGGGTGGCTCAAGACATTTGCACAGTCGTTTGTATCCAACATCAGTTTCATCTCACCAGGGCGCCAGAGAAAGGAAAACAAGGATCAAACAGGAAGGTGGGATGAAAACGCCAAAGCAAGAAAAGGATGCAGGTCTAGAGGAAGCTGAATCAAAGAGAAGGAAACCTGGCGAGACGCATGAAGTAAATACACCCCAGCGTGAAACAAGGTCAAATGCACGTAGGAGAAAGACCAGTAGTGTGGGAGTGACTGCAGGTGCGCCCATGAGTAAAAATGAAAATATTTTGTCTAGTGGGGAGGAATGAAAACTGATTTATCTCATAGCTGTCCTTGTTGCAGGGTCACAGAGACGAACCATGAGAACGACCAGGTAGGATGGTAAAAGAAGAGGCACCCCCACTTTGGACACTTATGTTTTTATACTATTAAAAATCCTTTTTTATTAATAAAAAAAGTTTCTTCAAAACTTGTTGTACAAATTGTTTATTAATTTGATAAAAAATAATCAAATCAAATTACTTTTAAACGGCGTATAAACCGTACCAATCATATAAAATGTCCTCGTAAACTGTTAGTAAAACAGCAGCCAATTCAATGTAATCTTTAGCTTTCATGTAATGTCTAAGTGTTGATCTGCATTCCACTTCCGTAAGGCTTAGTGAAATCCCACATGTTATCACATGATCAGCAATAGTGAGACAATCTGAAAGGGATTGAAGTCCAGAGTGATTCCTTCTGATGTAACCGGTACTGGCTGGTTGGGGTCTTGCTTGTCCAGGAGGTCACAGCTAAAAGACGAAAAGACAAAGCTTTACTCATACAACACAGGAAAAAGAAAAACTAGCCAACTAAAATAGAAACACTTACACCCAAGCTTCCCTGACTGGAAGTGCGGTTCTCAGAGTTGCAGTCACGCTGCTCCCATGCGACTCGTAAAGGCGGACTACGAGCACCCCACCTCTGTCCTCAGCCTGTTGTGGTAAATGATTAAAAAGCGAATAAAATGAGCTCATTGTTTTCAGGAAGGGCAGTCTAAAGTTCCCACGCAAGACGATACAGATCTGATTGTTCACTTTGATACCTGCTTTATTGTCTCCAGTACGACAGCTTGAGAGGACACAGAAAAGGCACTCCAGGGCACAGTGTCGGGGCTGCACTGGATTAACCTCAAAGGGAAATTGAGGTTGTAGGCACACTGGATGACAGAGGCTTCTTGGAAGGATCCTATACAAACAGCACAATATTACATTAGACACAAATAACCAAACGTACTGGGTTTAAGCTTATCTTATTACCTATTTCCAAGATCACATCAAAAGGAAAAAACAAAACAAAACAGTATAACTTACTTGTGTGTGGCATGATTGCATATGTGAAGTGATGAATCCCCATGTCAGCAGTGGCATCTGGGGCCTTGGGTGCTCTCAGTCTGAGATAAAGTGAGATGCAGGAGTTAAAATGTTGTATGCCTGAATTGTACTGCTTGTAGAAGTGTTGTAAATGAACAATGGGAACCTCACAGGGAAAGAGTCATTGTGTCCTTGTGCACAGAGTAGCCGTATTTGCAGTCGTTCAGCAGTGAGACTCCAAAATTGTGCTCTGACAAGTCAGCCCATTTGTGGCCCCAAACCTGAGAAAGGAAACGGATGACACAACGACATCCACGAGTAACACTTTTGTTACAGCAGTGAAGTGTGACATAACAGTGAAAATTTGTGAATTTTAAGGTGAACACAGCTTTACAGTGTCGTACCTCGAATTTAGCCCAGTCCCACGAAGTGTTGCGATGAGTGGGTCTCTGCAAGTGGCCAAACTGGATCTCGTAGGTAGCATTGGGGCTGCGAACTCGCACAGGAAATTCAACCTTGAGAAACTTGTGAGATTCTGCCCACTGAACCTGAAATTGGAAGACGCAGCACGTTTTTTTTTGCTGAAAAATAAATCTTACATGCCTCAGTGCCACATTTCTGAAACATTACAGCCTACTTCTGTGCTGAACTTGATGTAAGGACACATGGCATCCATGATAATCTCCTGTGTGATTGTGCTCTTATCACTGATCCTCAGGGTGAAGCTGACACTGCCCCGCAGTCCGCCTGGTGACACCACATGAACTGGCTGCACCACCTCTGCCACTGGTTTCCTATTAAGTTTGTTTTTTCTGTTAGTTTTATGATACTGATATACTGAACAGTACTAAAATATTTGAACTTAAATGCATTTGACAGCAATGGCTGAAACCTTGTCTGGAGATGGTAGTCCATTACATCCCATGCGTCCCAGTAGAGGGGGACATCGTTAAACATGACAAACTGGTTCCCAAGGCAACCATCAGAAATGCTTTCCCTGAAATCAACACAGTGGTGAGAAACTCACTGTTGCTAGTACAGTAGTAGACAATATGCACCTTTTACACGTCTTACCTGTTTGTGCTGATCAAACACAGCGATGCCAAAGTGCCATCTCTGTTTATGGCTGTCTTTAAAAGACCATTCTCCATGACGACTGTGCCATCAGCCTACAATTTTACACAGTTAACTGAATCAAATGGCAAAATAGATGAAATTTATGCAATCATCTTTCTATATGTAGCACACACCTGAACGGTGACAGAAACCGGAGTCACTGGCGGTGTGTCTTTCACGGGAGACACACCGATGCTGGAAGCTCTCACCAGAGCTATAGTGCCACACATAACAGTGAACGTCAGATATGAAGTTTATTGTGTGAGGAGCACAATATAGACATACTGGAAATACACAACAAACCTAGACCACTTTTTTCAGCTCCCTCTTGAATCTGGACAACTTCAAGGCGTTCCCAAGGCAGAGAATTGAACACGGCCATGGAGCTGCCTTTTGCCACCAGGGCTTCACATGCGTCACGCAGAAGTGCAGCACCACCACTGCGGATATCTGAGACAGGATGTGCGAATCAGAATGTGAATACTTTATTAATCCCAGAGGAAATGATGGGGGCACAGCGCTCCAGGTCGGTAAGAACAGTAACTACCTAAACGAAATTAAATATTACAATATATTACAAAGTTACAAAAGCTCTAATAAATACAAATTGCTCAAATTAGAAATTTCCCAGCATATTATGCTAATTAAATAGTTAACATTGAAAACTTTCTGGAAACTAAATAAGCACTGCGCTGATTTAAGCTGCAATTAAAAGCTGTAAAAACTCACCTTCATAATATTTCAGAGCATCCTCCACCACCATCTCTATACAGCTGCCAGGAATCACGTCGTGAAACTGGTTTAGTAGAAGCAGCCTGCAAATGGGAAATTAACAACACATTTTCAACCTGCAGACACAAAGACTCACAGTGTTTAGTCCGATAAAGATTGTGTTTGAACCTCCAGAGCTCTTGCAGTTTCTCAGCAGGGTATGGAAACGTGTTGTTGCGGTACAGCGCCAAGCTGCTGGCTATCTCAATATCATGAAGCAGCGTCTCACACTGGCGGTTTCCTCTTTTTATCTAAAAAAAAAAAAAAGGCAGGCAATTAAAATGACATACAGCAATCAAACACATGAAATATTTTTGAACTGAAGCATAATTTTATAGATGTAAGGTATAAACTTTGTATGAATCACTGTACTAAGCAGGATTACGTTCTGTTCTACAGGTAATAGTTCTTAAATCCCTTTATATACTCTTGTGTATCTTATCTAGCTTCTCTATCATAATAATTAACTATTCCTTATAAATATATTAAACAATCATGACTGTATAGTGATCTAAGCAGCTTCCCACACTGTCTACCTAATTGTCAAAGCCGCTATCCTATGTAAACCTACTGTAAGAATATATATATATACATATAATTTTTTTTTATTACAAATAGTATTACTGTGGTCACTCCCTGTTTTCCATCTGTTTTCTTTTGCACACAGATGAACAAGTTGTGGACTATATAATGACGACTATAATTAATATTCTACCTGTGCCTGTGTGGTGTATGTTCCATTGTGTAGCTCCAGAAAGAGTTCCCCCGTCCATGTGCACAGCAGAGCTGAGTCAGCCTGCAGCCGAGTGAAAAGCTCATCAGGAGTGGACATCTGGACTCTGGAGAGATGAACACGAGCTATGACATCTCTGGTTAAACCTTTGTTAGTCATTATGACGCAAATACTGAATGACTCATTGACTTTATTGAAATTTAATCTACTGTACTATTTTGTAAAAATAACACAATGACATAGCTAGACATAACTCATTCTTTTTATTTCCTTTTTTTTTTACTTAAACAAGCTTGAATCAGCCTGATTTACACACCCTTCCCTTTAAAAACTCCTGGAAATGACAAAAGAAGAGTTATGACTAAATCGATCAAGAGAAGTGTTTCTGGATCATTTCTGGGCCTTGGTCATTGTTATCAATGAATTACACGCTAATGTAAGAGACAGGAACTGACTTAGGAAGTCCATTTGTGTCCTGAACAAGGCGCAGTCTGTCTAGCATGAGCTGTGTGGGTCCGCCACCACCGTCGCCAAAACCAAAGAGTGCTGCGCTGTGATTGGCTCTGCCCTTGTCTTTGTTATTTTTCAGAGTTTTTACCAGCTGTGGGCAGAGAAAGATCCCCCTGAATTAAATCTTTCATGAGAACAGACTCAGCATTCACCGTGTTTTGGATACTTTAATCTAACTTACATCTTCGACCTTGCCTTTCATTTCGTAGGAATTTCCAGGTGGGAAGTGAGTTAAAACTGTCGAGCCATCCAGGCCTTCCCAGAAAAACGTGTTGTGCTTTGAGAAAGAGAAATAAAGACTGAAAATTAAAACCTTCAACTGTTTTTACAGACGTGCACTGTGGGAGATGTGCACTTACAGGAAAGGTGTTGACCAAATTCCAGCTTAGCTTCTGGGTCAAAAAGTTGGAAATGCCACAGCCCTGCATTATTTGCGGAAGCTGAGCAGAGTAGCCAAACGTATCAGGAAGCCAGAACTGTGGGACATTTAAAAATTAAATCAAATCAAAACAAAATCAAAAAGCCTCAAGAAATGTAGCTGATAAGCTGCCAGAAAGGTTAACTCTTATGAGTTCATACCTCTTTGCAATACCTCCCAAACTCTTTGTTAAAGAAACGCTGGCCCTCCAGGAACTGCCGGACCATGGACTCACCCGAAGGCAGATTTCCATCCTAACAGGCAAATATGTCAAATATATCAAGGCAGTTTACATGATATATAGTATTGCCTTTACTTTTAAGATGAAGTTTACCATTTCCACCCACGTGCCTCCAACTGGAATGAACTGTCCTTTCTTCACATAGTGCTGAATTGAGGAGAAGAGTCCAGGGTACCAGCTCTTTACCCACTGGAACTGCTGGGCCTGCACATAAACAAAACAGTCAAAACTGGAGGGGACTGCTCAGATATTCAGAAGTGTTACGAGACATGTAAAGCTATGTTAGTGTGAAATTACCTGAGAGCAGGTAAAGACGAACTCTGGGTTCTTCTCCATTAAACGAATCACTGTCACCCAACTTCGGCCACATTTTCTAATGGTCTCCTCATAGGGCCACAGCCAGGCTATGGGTAAAGAATCATAATTATTGTTAGTATTTGAACTTAACTATTAGATTTTCACATTTTATTGAAAAATAATACAAAATCTATACTACCTATGGAAATCTATTTCTTACATTTTTTTCATCCATTTCACAGTACTGTTACTGATGTTGCATAAATGCTTGTTATCCACCTGGATTATAATTTGTAAATGTGGTCTGACTGTGGGTATTCTCTGTCTCTACCCGAAGGTGGTGCTGTTCACCCTGTCTTTGTGGGTTTCCCCAGTGTGCTGAGTTTCAGAGGACAACTGATGACTGGCCAAAAAACTGATTACACAGATTTTTTTCAGCTGTTTCCTTATTCACAAGCAGCCAGATCAGCAGATAAACAATACTTTCCTCCTCCATATTTACTTGCTCCTAACAAGACCGTGGCTTCAGTGGAAAAGTCTGTATTATGATTTCCATGTTAGAGTCTGTTTTTAAATGCAATGCTGCCTGAGAGCCTGAAGACCATCACATTCATTATTGTTTAATGGCCTCATTATGACTTTTGGTCTTGTCCACAGATTTTGTCTGATGCTTTGAATCCTTTGACAATATTATGCGCCGTACATGACGAGATATTTAAGCTCTTTGCAATTTTACGCTGAGGAACATTATTCTGAAATCGTTCCACAAATTGTAGACGCAGATTTCTTGCAGATGGTTGAGCCTCCAAGATGCTCTGCTTATACTTAGTCGTGTTACTGACCTGTTGCCAATTTACCTAAATATTTCAAAATTGCTCTTCCAGCTGTTTCTTTTTAGTACCGCTTAACTTTTCCAGCCTTTTCCTGGCCCCAATCCTAATTTATTCGAGACACGCTGCTACTATAAAGTTCATTAATAAAATACAGGTTTACAAGATTTGCGAACCATTGAATTCTGTTTTTATCTACATTTAAACAGTATTTTGACTGTTTTGGAAATAGAGTTGTAGTTTTATTACAGCAGATCCACATCAACACCGGCCATCACATTTTAAGCAGCATATTGTAAGTGGCATTGACATTTTCCATCCACGTTAAAGTATAGTGATTATTACTTAAGGTGAGGAGAGCGGTGCCGACTTGAGATCTGTCGTATATATTGAAAATATCTGCTGTGAATAGTCCTGGGCTCTATTCCAGGAAGGCAGTAGAATAAGCCCTGAGTTTAAGAATAAGCTCTGAGTGGATGAACTCTTTCCAAGTCTTTAATAAATGTAACATTTTATCAGTAAAGGCAAACATGTTATAAGAAATGTCTCAGCTGTTATAGATATTAATTAGTTTTGTGAGGATGAGTCGTTTTAAATAAAAATCACAGATCATGTTGGGGAAAAATAAAGCCATAACATTTCCAGGCAGGACGAGCTGGGAAATGACCGGAGCCGAAGTGGTTGTAGGCCTGATCCAGAGCCGTTACAGAGCCAATGATGCCTTCAGATGAATCCTCGGAATCATCTGAAGGCTTAAATTTCAGACACCATACTTTTCAAAATGTTAACACCATTTAATGTCTGAATCTCAATATGTGAGCAAATTTCAACATGAAATCCTCAGAGTGCGATCAAACTCTCTGCAGGCTGCATTGCTCATCTTCAATCAAATGTTCACATCATCTCTAAAATTCCAGCGGTCATACATATTTTCAGTAAGTGCAACTGATTACAAACACGACAAATGACTGAGTGAGTTGTGCCTCTAAAGCTTTATGCACATCCTTGTTAAACTGCGACTGCTACAGTAACATACAGTAAATGTCTGCGGTACAAGGAGACTGACTATCTGACACCATTAATGTCCACAGAGTTAGACTCATAGACACACAGATTTTATTCTGAGCTGATTATAAATCTGTTACATAATTAGCTCTCCGACCTCATATACTGAAGACTGAATGACTTTAAAATCACTATGGTTAAGTATACGAAATAGCATTTAGGTGTTTGTAAAAATGTAAACTTCTGCAGTTTAATTCACTCCGCTACAGTTTGGCACCATGAATGACGAAATGAATCAGTGTCAGCCACCCGGGTAGTTCTGAGTTCTCATTGTTGAAATGACCTCTCTTTCTGGAAAAGAAAACCTGAGTTTCCCTCATCTTACGTCGAGTTGTTAGTTAAACCTGCTTTGTGGAATAGAGCCCTAGTTTCTGAATCGCTGCAACCCCCCCTGAATTCTTTCTTCTCATAGTCTGGATTGTTTTGTTTGTTACTTTGGCAGAGCTCACCCTACAATTTTCATTGCATTTTGGACTGCAGTGCAACTGGTCATCTTTGGGAAAAGAGCGACACTTTGTCTGGCCAGGTGGACTCAACTAGGACTTAATCAAACCTAAAATAAAAACATTACCCGAGTCTATGTGGCAGTGACCCATTGCATGGACAGTATGCTGGCTTTCTCCATTCCGCTGGTTGAAGAAGGTGCCTGCCAGACTATGTACTTTAGCAAAAGAACTGGGGTCAGAGGGGTCACAGAGGTTCACCATCTCATTGACGGTGAAGAGCGCCTGGTAGCCTCGCTGCTCTTCCTCTCCAAGCTCCTGTGAAGAAGAGTACAGAATGTCATGTTTGGCTTACAATGTTTTTTTAAGTAATGTATCATCATGCACTATTTTTGGTTGATAGTACCTTTACAATGTCAACAAGCATCTCAAAGTCTGTCAGCAGCTCTCTTACATCCCCGTTGAATACAACTAGCTCAGCTTTCTGTACAGAAAACTTCCGGTTTGGATCTGGAGGTGCAATCTGAGAGCCCTGACCAGCTCCAAAAAGCCCGTTGCAGGCCATTTCCACATACAGGGTGAGACTAAACAGAGACACAGACATGTGTAAATTTGGGGTTAAAGCTGTCTAAAAGATGTGGTTGCTGCTGATTCAGCAAAAATAAGATCAGATCAACTCACCTGTGCGGCTCCTCATCCTGCAGACACTCAGAGAGGATGTAGCTCGTCTTTTCACCTTCTTTAGTCAGGCCCTACAAATACAAACAGCATGGATAAGGTGGAGGTTAAGCCGAATATTTCTGCACTTTTGCCTTTAAATAAATCTGCCGCTGCGTTACCTGAACTGGCTGCTCGTCTCTCCAAACCATTGCTTCTCCATCACTTTCCCACAGAAGATGAACCGCTTTTCCTCTCCAGGACTCTGGGATTTTCAGAGTGACTTTAAACCAGCAAGTCCACCACCTTCAACAATCATCATACTTGAATTAGTGGCAAGATCAGAGGGAATAATAAATCCCAGAGTGATAAAAATCTGTTAATCTTACTTACGTTGGTCCAAAGGTATCGCCAACTTTACATGGGTCAAAGATCTGTTTGGAAGCTTCTGCGAACGTGATCCGCTTAGGGGTGAGGAAACAGGCAAGTGATTCCAGGGGGCAAGAGTCTCCATAAAGCCTGGGAAGACCAAACCATTTAAAATTCATAGAAATCCATAATCATAAATCATAATCTCCATTTCCACGTTGAAGCTTTAAAATACCTTTATACTGAGACTCTAAAATCAGAAAGTCCTTTCATACTGGCTGTGTGACTGATGAAAATATCAGTTAAACTACAGCAGCCTTTTTTGTGGTAAAGTCACATTTTGAATTTTTATAATAAAGAAAAGTGGAAAAAAAGTGCATTTCACTTAAAGGAAGTTGTACTCTAATGCATCATAACTACTGGGACACTTAACGCAATGTTGCCTGCAATATGTATTGCATACATGCTTTCCACAGTTATTAAGAAAACAACTCTCTGTATAAATGCAATGGGCTAAATAAATTGCATTTTCCCCTCGCAGTATTTTGCAGTCACGGAGACTCACGCTGACGTATAAGGTAACAGAAAGCAACAACTTTATCTCTGCTGTACTACATCGTTAAATTCGGATTCTCCACGTCAGTGCAGCTGAATGAAAGAAACCTTACCGTCCTCTCAGATTGCAGTCAGTGAAGTAAATATCCGAGATGAATTTCTCTGCTCTCTCGAGGAGAGTGCGCCTGTTCTTCAGCACAGGCAGGTGATACATGACGACAAAAGCAACCAAACGCTCGCAGACTTGCAGCTGCAGCACCGAGAACAGCTAGACTTCATGTGAAAAATTAGCTCAATTCTTCACACGAGACCCCGGAAGTAATAAGGTTTTATTATTGCACTTGAAGGAATTATCCGCTAGATGTCACTATTGTCCAAAAAGAAAAACCCCGACAGTAACGAACACGTTTTATTCTTTAAGAAATCACGAAAGGCAGATTGACTCAAAAATGTAAGACAGATTGTATTTGAACATTTTTAATGATGAGTTTTGTCTGCATTTGTTGTACACAAAAAACTGTATAGCTCACTATGACAAACATACTATTTGCCACATCTTGACACATGTAATGGTGCATTTATTTTTAAAATCCCAAACAAAACAAAACAGTATGACAAGAATAAAATTTGATGAGCAGACAAAATAAATAAACGAGTAACAATTACAAGAAAAAATATATTAATGTGTTAAAGACCTGGCACACTGAGGGAGCATTTTATTGTGACAAAACGAATCACCTCATGCTTATTTTGCTTTAAGATTGTACTTCTCATTTACACAGGCTTTTTAATCAGTCTAAACATTCTGATATAATTTCCAGTTCATCCATCACCTCCACACATTACAGCTTTCACCAGACAAACACGCTTTAACCAGGGATTAACAGCTCCACATGGTCATTACTACTGCAGGAAGATGGAACTGACTACGTCTGTAAAATATACAAAGCAATAACTCATCTCAAATTATACAAAAGAATGGCATGAAGAAAGGCTAAGGGAAACCTGATGAGGATAACATGTTAACTTTCCAGCAGTCCTGTGGTTAACTGTACAGCCTACAGGCCAACTAAGAAGCTATCAGGAGTGCTGGGGAGTTAGTCTTGTGATCCGACTGCCGGACAGAGGGTTAGGGGTCAGCCCACGAGTGGCTGGAAACACAAAAGCCTTTTTTTCCTCAACATTTTTCACAATGAAGGAGCTGTGTTTGAATGAAGCTAAGCACCCTTTTATTATGAAATCCATAAAGCAACTGTAAGTACAGGGTTGTTGGAATTGTGGTATAGCCCATCCCTCTAGGGCCATCCTATCATCAGAGATGTCTGTCAAATCCTATCCCCCTATTGTTTGAACTGTGGTTGGGCTTTCCACCATGCCGGGACAGCCCCAGGGAATGGGTGCCATGATCTGACTTGACCTGAGATTTTCACCAGTTCAGCTCTTGGCTCTTGCCTGGTAGACTCTGTGTGAAGCTCTCCTTAGGAAACACACCACATCATGTCAGATAAATAAAGTGGAATTAAAGAGGACAGCTGTTCCTCTTGCATGCAGTTTAAAACATCCAGCATGAAGGCCTACCATCTTCTGCCTGCCACAACACAGCAAAAGGACTCCAGATTGTGGCTTGAGAGAAAAAAGTACTTCCCAAAACCCTAGAGCCACACGCAAACTTTATCATGTGATGTGATTAAACCTTGCATGCCTTTATAAATCTCCAAAGTGACCCATGGGGCAAAAAATAAATAAAGTGAGTGATGCAAAGGGACAAAAGTCTTAAGGATGTTGAAGTTTCTGAGCTCCTTTGAAGTGTGATTCAGAACAAGGAGTTATACTCTTGAGCCATACTCGTCCTTGTCTCCAGTATTGTATCCAACATGCATGCCTTTGTCTCGTTCAGCAGCAGCTCTAAAAAAAAACAACAGGTGATACTGTGCTTTAAAGAAACACAGTTATAGTTACCAGTGAGGTGTAAGAAATGATGGGGGGAGCATTTAGACAAAGATGTAACGTTAAACACCTTTCAATCCCTTCCACGATGTAATTTGGAATGAGACTGTGACATAGCCTTTCATCTCCAAAAGTATGCATTTATGTGTTTTGGAAGGCATTGTCAGCACTGCTGAGCCTCACAACAATAAGGTCTTCGGTTTGAACATCCTGGATAGTTGCAGGCTGTGTGGCGTTTGCATGCTCTTCCTGTGTGTGGATAGATTTTCCCAAGATACTGCACCTTAGATTAATTGGTGATTTGAGGTATAGAAAGTGATTAAAAACACAAAGAATAAAGTGCTGTATGAACATATTTAAGTTTCACTTTAACTGCTTGAGTGGTCAGCAAGAAAAGTGCTGTAGATACGTCGGTCCATTTCTCCCCTCTGGTTAATACTAACCTATCCTTACATATTTAAACTAACATTGTTTTCCATATCTAAAAGTATGAATGCAGTAGTATACTCACATATCACTCCTCACCAGTGTGGAAGTTATCAGAATTTAAAAACAGCTATAACATTACTTCCTCTAGACATAAAATTCTACATGCTTGTTTTTCTAGGTCAATTATTTTCATATATTTGTAACTATGTATCACAAGAATTACATAATAAGTTACAAAGTAACCCCATAAACATTGTCTAGTGTCCTACTAGTTGTTTATAGAAAACCATAACTGCACAAAAATGGGTTTATGATTCATGTGTTGTCACACTGCCAAGGAGTGACTAAGTGAATGCACACACGTTTCCCACCTATAAAATCCATTTAACGAGGGCACAACCACTATCAACTCCTGGACTTTTAAACTCTATATTTGATTGTCAGTTAAAGCAATCTGTCTCAATGTGTCAAATTTACATAGTGTTGTGTACTTTGTATTCCAGGCTCCATATCCAGTCATATAAAAAGCCAGTCAAATTCTTGTTGTACTTAGATATTTAGACTTCCTTAAAAAGTGTGGGGCAAACCAGGTTTGAGCGCCTTGACAACATTGTTCAAGGAATGGAAATAATCAAGCAGAGCAGATGTGGTTTAGTTAAAAAACTAAATGCATACAATAAGTTATTGTTCAGCAAGGGATGTTTTCTGTGATTTTGCCCTTTACCTACCTTTTTTGCCTTAATATGCAGCACATCAAGGTGACAATGAAAACAAGTCCCAGTGTACAGCTCACCAGTATGGGAACCAGTAAACCTGCAGAGCAGCATAAATATATATTTTGTCATAAGTGGCGATTATTGTTAAATAACAATTTCTAATGGGGTATGTTTATATTTCAGAGGCCTAAATATAAACTTGAATTTTCATGTGACATATCATAAATGAACAGAAATCAATACTTAGTAAGTCTTAATAATAAGGCTTTACTTTTAGACTTAGATGTGTTTAGTGATCTAAGAAATACTTAAATAATTAATAAATTATTATTATAAACCTTCATGTTATGTATTGTGGCTTAACATGATTATACATGTCTGTTTAAAAATTGTTTACTGAGCCTAAAGCAACGTACCAGTGTTTATCCAAGAGAGGTCGTCTGAGTAACAGAGAGAGAGAGAGAAATAGTGAAAATGCATTTTAACAGATTTTAACTCAGATAAGGAAAATAGTGAAAGGGCGACCCATGACTGATAATAGAGGGAAAATAATTACATTTCAGTAATTTTCATAGGAGAAACAGACACTCATATGACACAAACATTGGAATTTTTGTTCCTCTAAAATTTCTCCCGCAGCCCATTGACCCATTTGAAAAAATGTATATAATGTATAAATGAATTATCTGTGAATGACGGTGAGACAGGTGTAATGGTGAAGATGCAAGGAATAGAGAAGGTGGATGAATATAAATACCTGGGGTCAGCCGTACAAAAAGCAATGGGTGATCTACAAAAGAGGTGGAGAACAGAGTGCAGGCAGCGTGGTGGAGTGGGTGGAGACAAGTGTCTGAGATGATTTGTGACACAAGGATGCAAGATTGAGAGGGAAGCTTTACAAAAATAGTATTGAGATCTGCCATGATGTATTGTATGGAAACAGTGGTATCCTTAAAAAGACAGAGGGCAGAGCTGGACGTGGCTGAGTTGAAGATGGTAAAATTCACTAGGAGTGACCAGGATGGGTAGGATTACAAATAATTCCATCAGAGGGACAGCTCAGGTTGAGTGGTTTGGAGACAAAGTCAGAGAGAGACAGCTGAGATGGCTTGGACATGTGTAGAGGAGGGATAGTGGATATATTTGACAATGGATGCTGAAGATGCCAGACAGGAGGAAAGGAGAACGACCATAGAGAATATTCATGGATGTGGTGGAGGAGGACATACAGGGAGTGCAGAATTATTAGGCAAGTTGTATTTTTGAGGAATAATTTTATTATTGAACAACAACCATGTTCTCAATGAACCCAAAAAACTCA
>NW_005187436.1:3273024-3283531 GCF_000239375.1 Pundamilia nyererei | reverse complement strand
CTTTCGAGCCTATACAGCTTGGAGTAAGACAACATGCATGAAGAGGATGATGTGGACAAAATACTCATTTGCCTAATAATTCTGCACTCCCTGTATAGAGGGTGTGTAGTGGTTCCCTTTTGGGACCAGATGAAGGAAAAAGAAGAAATCATCTGTGCTGTGACGTGGATCAAGTCAGAATTTTAAATACACAAGCGCAGTCTAAAACTTTATCTTAACTATAGTTAACCCTCAACATTTTTAATTTGACTACTTGTTTAATCCTCCTCTATATAGTTAAGGTGCAGAATCTACAAAGTACACACTTCTTTTTCGTGGCATGCAAAATAAACATAATGTAGTCTAATAACTTGCTGTCATTTCTCCTATTTAAGCATTAACCCCTTAGCAGTCCTACAAATTTACAATTAGTCCCCTAAACCATCCAATGTACCGTGGGCGGTACGTCCGACTGCTAACAGGTTAAATTCTGTTCATAGATGTGCAACTGAAAACCTTTAATGCTTTATTATTTTATATAAATATAGAAGTGAAATGTAAAAAGCTTCCGTTACCCTGCAAAGATCTAAAAATCATGTTAGCTCAAAATAAATTCTTTTGGTTTAGCCACATTTCTACATTGTGTATGACAATAATTACTAGCATGGCTCCAGAATTACCATACTATAGGACTGAGCTTGGCATCCAGTAAAACACTTTAAATGGTCCTTGGCATCTCCCACTCGTACAAGTTGACACGTAAAGATTTTCACACAGGAAACTTGTCATTTTTTATAGTTTATTGAAAAGCATTGCTTAGCCAGGCAAATGTGGGCAAAGATACCAAAAATACTAAATTATTTAAAAAAATTAATATATATATTTTCAGAGCAAAAATATACACACTGAGATAGTCCTATCATTATACTGAGGACAGTCACTGCTGGGCACTGGTTTTGCATCCGATTGATTTTGTGCAAAAAACAAACAAACAAAATCTGTGACAAAGAAAAACTGTTAACGTTTCTGAAAACTACAAATATGTGCACACACAGGAAAGTAAAATTGTAATATCACGTACATAAAGCATAAACTGGTTAAAAGAATGCAGGGCGTGGCTTGGAAATTTGGCTGTCATTGTGGGACACACAACTGATGTCTGCTACAGAAAGTCACACTGAGTTTCAACAATGCCAGGCATCTCTCTAGTCTTCCCACTCCATAGGCAAAAGCCAAGGATGTGGATAACCCTGGCTTTGTGGTTTCCTGGAAACTGTAGCAGTGGAATGACCATTATATTGTGTCATTGGCACGTTTTTCTCCAATGCTGTGGAAGTCTTTCTTTGATTCATCATGGCTTTAGTCAGGGAATGATTTAACTCAGTAGCCTCGTCTGTTGGCCGTCCCTGGAGAATATACCTGATGGTAGGGAGAGCTAAGTCTGATCTGCACTCTAGGTAGCTTTTTAGGTTAAGCTCAGGGAAAACTGCATCTCTAAGAGCCTGAACCATCTGATTCTCAGCATGGGACTGTTTGAGCTGGTGGGAAACTCTCTGCTCCAGTGAGACGTAGCTCAGTGTGTTTTCTGCTAGCCTGAGTTTTCCCACATGGCGGTTGGCCTGGCTTTTCTTCCCAAGGGATGGATTCAGCGTTTGTTGTTTGGATTTGGCCAGTCTCTCACTCTGCTGGGTTTTGAGGTCTTTCTTCTTGCCAGCATGGTGTTTCTCTGAGCCACTTGGTAGGAGCTTGTACAGGTCTTCATCAGCCAGGTCTCCTAAGTCGCCAACCAGTAGCTGCTGTATGATTTGCTTTCTTTTTAACGGAGATGTAACTGTAAGAGTACCATGCAGTCTTCTGCCTGCATCAGACACAGAGCCAATGTTGTTAAACATCCCCGCAAGCTGGATGCTCATTTGGACGATGATGGATCTTCAAGCCCACCATGCAACAGCGCTGCTCATAGCGATACAGTAAAAGCTCAAGCTACTGTCTGCTAGCTAGCGCTTCTGAGAAACTCATAGCATGGGATTTCACACTGCCATGTCACAGCACGTCTCATTAGGAAAGCATAGCTCTGCGTGGAAAGCTTTGAGGAAACCATGCACATTCATACCACACAATATGGACCTAAATACCATACATTGCGGTACACCAGGCAACCACATAAAAGTCAGGCTTTAGGGACAAATTTAAGGGCTGCAGATGTTTTCAGCATGTCAGAGGAGTGGTTAAATCAACATGTCTTAAAAGATGGCGTACTTCCAGACAAGCTCATCAAGCTCAATCAAATTTAAAAATGATCAGCATCAAATCTAAGCCACAAGCAGGTTACACCATACAAGCCAAAGCCAGCATGACAGCTGTAATCTCTGCAGCAGAATAAAAGCCCTCAATTCATTCAGATGTGTCTTTCAGCCTTTTTTTAAAGCAGCACAGCAGCCATGTCGCTTATGTGACCTTTTCACCCATGCTCAGGTAATAAAGCAAGCCATGTTTGTAGACCATACTTACGTTCTTTGAAAGATGCCAAGACGAGCCGATTGTCAACAGGCTGCGTTTTCCTGTAGTTGTTACTCAGCGACATAGAGGCTGAGTCCTGGGCATTCGAGGAGTAGAGCGTTGCTGCTAGGGTCAGAAACTAAATAAAGCACAGCAAAACAAAAGCAAGTTTAGCACAAAGGCTTTTCCACACCAATAAAGTTTAAATGAGAGAAAGACGCCACACTGACACATCTTAAAAATTTTTTGCAACTGCTTTCTTATTCTAATATTAAACCTGGTTAAAAGTCACTTCAGCTGCTGAAGCACCTGTTGGCGAGAAACTGTTATAGGATTCCTGAACACCGTCCACAGGACACTCGGATAGCACGGAGGAGTCGTCAGTGAGCCGTCGTAGCGATAATACTCATCCAAACGCGTAGGCAGCAAAGCTCTGATGTTGAAAGCAGGCACCTTCACTTTCTGATCTGACAGTCGGAATGACAAAACAGAAATCAGCTGTTGGGTGACATTAATGTAAAATCCATGACTGTCATATGAATGATTCAGACCTCAAACTTAGATAAAGAATCACAAACACAGCTTATGTTTTGCATAGGCTTATGTTTACTCCACATTAGTACTTAGAAAAAACTAGTACTCAGGTCTTACTTCTGTATATAATACGATTTATGAACTTCAGAATGTGGTCAAAAGCTGGATTGAACATCCCAACCTTTATAGAAACACAAATAATCAAATAGTTAGGTCTACTTTACAGAAGAAAACAAAATTACAGAACATTATCCACAAGGTCTCACCTCAACCAGCACACCCAGCACAGCCAGGCCATCAGATTTGTCCACGGCGGTGGAAATATTGGGATACTTATCTGAATTGTAATGCACTACATGCAACTGTGAACAAAAAGAACAATATGTCAAGATCCTGTGGAGAAAAACACAAAACAAGAAGGTATTTTGTTTAAATCACTCTCATTTTTATAACTCAAGCCATCTGTGACATAATACTAATAGCAGCGATTTGGTGGGGTCATGGAAAAAGTGACACATACACTGCCAGATTGTTATGTACACCACTGCATCACTGCAACAGCCCTGTGATAAACCTTAAAGTACTTTAAGACTACTACCCTGTGTTCAGACTATTACTTAGTTTCGGGCGAGCATGGAGGTTGGTATATCATGTCATTATAACGTCTCTGCTCTCCATGTTATCTCCTTTTTATTTAAATGACAACTGTTATTAGTGTACACTTATAATAGCTGTTCAATGCAGAGAGTAGATGTTAGTTGGATTGAACATAAGTGGAGGTATTCAGAAATCTTCTGTGGAAGAAAATACCAAAAGAAAATATTTTACACCAGCTTTCAGAACGTTATTCTATATTCTGTACAACCCAAAGGCTTCTTAGCCCTTCTGACCAAATAGTTTTATTTACAGACTTTGCTCTGTCTTGAGAATTAAGGAAGACCTTTTCACCATTTCAGGAAAATGTTCAATTTCCCATCATGCCATGCCTCCAAAACAACATGTCATCAAGGAACTGTGGTTCTGGAGTCTGGAGAGACTTGAAAAGACGCATGTTTTCGACATGTCCACACAGAAACTCAAACCACAGCACCTTAAATGTGGCTGCACAGCAGCTGGAGCGTGGTCACATAAAATGAACACAGGTTGCAGTCGTTTCAGTCTGCCCACTGTAATCCAAATAATTCCAAATTATATACAACAGTATCCCATTTTCACCTACTTTACTTTAAACTTGACTTTCAAATCGTCTTCTTTACCTGAAGTGCCAAAGTAAATACATGAAACTATTGTGTGAAACCTGTTTACAGGGCTTCACACGTTAAATAGCACAGACAGCCGCTCATTTAGCGAAGTGGTTTAAATTCACAGTATATAATAGCCTGGTACATACAATCCCCTAAAACCCTTTTGAGTAAGAGATTACATACCATCTAGCAATGAACATTCTGATACCGACCGATGTCTTTTTTCTGACTTTTAGAATATGCAACTAAATGCCAAATATGCTGATTTGATGATTGTAAACCAATGATTTATTTTGGTAAAAGAATCCTCTATGTTCTCTGTAATATTAGCAGTGAGGGTTTAGAGTTAAAGTTTTTATGCATATAATTTCAATTTACACTTGATTGCACATCAAAATAGGCAGCACGTAGAAGCAACACATTCGACAGATGGGTGTGAGCTACATATTTGCAGCAGTCTCAACAAACCACAACAGTGACATGCGAATGCTTTTCATATTTCATATTTAGCAACATCATCTTTGAAGGGTGTCAGTGGCTTCGATTCCCCTGCCAGTCAAATGTCACACGTTTCAGTCACAAAGTATTAATGCTTAGCTTGAAGCCAGAGTTGTCACTTCTAAGTACAGATAAGGGTAAAACTTATTTAAATAAGCAGACACAGATAATCGTATCTTTAAATCCTGACAGAAGAAATATTGTGTGATATTTAATAACCTCACTCCACTCTCTCATTTAAATATTATAACTTCTGTTTCAGTTCTGTTTACTTCAGTTTACTTTGTTAGTCCTCCTCATCCATATTAATTGAAGGTTGCTTTTCTCATTCAATTCAGTGCAATTCAATTTTATTTCTACAGCGCCAAATCACAACAACAGTCACCTCAAGGCGCTGTATATTCTAAGGTAGACTCTACAATAATCCCCACATTGACTATGGAAAGTCAGAGTCAGTGAGTCTCTGTGCTGGAATCATTCTAGGACTAAAGGTAGTCACCTACAAAGAAAAACATACTGTTTATTCATACATGCCAGAGGGATGAGGTGAGGTGAGGTGAGGTGAGGCGAGAAGCTACCTCTCAACTGAGAGTGTTGAGCTGGCAGGAAGACCAGTAGCAAAGAAAAGGGAGAAGTGAATCAGTAGCTAAAAGTTGGTAGAGTCAAGGAGAAAGTGAGATAGGCTACTGCTTGGTCATGACTGATGAGAAAGCTGCATCTTAGTCATATCACTTGCAGTTGATATTAAGATGGTACAGCTTATCGCCTAACACCATTCATCCTAACAGGAAATGAATGAGTTGATGAACCAATCAGAACGAATATCTGACATGTACATGTAGAAAGTTGCAAAGATATTGAAATACTTTAGGACAACTACCTTGAATTTGTACTTAAGTGTAGCACTGTAGTGCACTACTATCTCTGAGAAGTGCAGTTTGCATTGTTTACCTCTGCAGCATACTGCTTACTGTTCACCGTATGCTCAGAACCTGCAGGCCGACTGGGGGAGCCCCAGTGGAAATGGAGTTGAGCCGCAGTGTATCGGTTATGTAGGCTGGAGATGGACATCTTGGGGGACAATGAAAGCTGCACTGTGAATCAAAGCAAATGAAAGCACACATGAACATAAAGAGTCATGACTGCACCAGTAAACACTGGGGCATCACAAAACATGAGCTTTATCTAAACTGAGGAAGTCAGCATGCCAAATCCCCAAGGGTGGGGGACCCTTCCCTATCCCCACTGTCTTGTTCTGTCATAGTGGTGTAGCTGCTTTTAAGACCATTTATAGCCGGGTGACGCAAAGTGCATTTCGCATGATCGTCAGTGCATGACGAATGCTTGCACATGAAAACGCTTTGTCAGCCCATTTGGAATACACGTCACACTGATGATGCCACTCAGTTTGTGGTGTTGAGGCTCACCAGGTATGCACACATAAGCATTTCTGTGTTATTTGCATTCTGTGTGCAGAAAGCAGTTTTGTTATGCAGATATAACAGCAATGCATCCTGGCCAACATTCGGAAGGCATGACATGCATCCTCAGCTATACATGATTGTCACAAAAATTCCTAATGGAGCAGTTTGTACATGATGTTTGAGGGAACATGACAGAAACGTATCTAACTAGTTTTGCAGCGCACAGTTTATTGCATAGTTTCACTTCACTTCGCTATGTTCTAAATAAATATTGCACATTAAATTTAAGCTGGTTTCCTTCATTAAGATGCGTCAGTCCAAGCAGAGGCGGATCAGATGAGTAGTCTTTGGTCATATTTTCCCAGGCAGTTAAGATAATAAGAGGTTGATTATAGAAAATTGTTGTGGCAAATGAAGAAAAAAGATCTGCCTATCATTTCCCTAAGTTTGGCCCAGAAAATAGGTCTCCACATTTATGTGTGGACATTTTAATGAATGCATAGACAAGCACATCACTTTGATTTGAAAAACTTTTAGATTTCAAGCCAAACAAAGCATGGCATACTTAAATATTTGCTTAGTTTGATACACACTGTCTTACTTGTGATGAGTGTAAGTACACATTACATCTTACATCGTATTGCACGTCTTACATATTCTTTGGATAACACTGTTGATGTATACTCACCAGAGTGTCCATTGTTTCCAAGAGTGAGCTGCTCATTTGGAGACAGGTTGTAGTTCTGAACCTCAATTGGACGTAAAGTGGGATCGAACCTTAGCAGATCTGACTTCAAGTCTATTGGTGACTGTAGCGCTCCACCACAATACGGATAATGCTGGGACCAGTGGTCTTGTCCTTGGGGTCCTGCAACAACATTAACATTATTACATTATGCAATTTTTGAATCTGAATTTACCTATCTGAATCTGAATACCTAGATTTCAATTTTAAAAGTGTGGATTCACCAGAAAACATTAGCATGGACATTTTTCAGAAACTAAACTGTTTAATGTTATCAGGCAAACATCTCACAGTGTGAGGCTAAACAGTGGGTGGCGCCAAAGAGGGCTAGAGTTTGTTTTAGTGTGTAATAAATGTTTTATCTTTGGTCCAAATGACTTATTATTATCTATAAACAAGATGGTGGGAGGAAGCCTATGACTCTGCTCATGCACTTTTTTTGAAGCAGTGAGAAAAGAGAACCAGCCTGCTGCTTGCAGGCAGCGCCACGCAGTGAGAATGCCGTCTCTCTCCAAATGAGAGGTTACTATAAAGTGCAAGACACCGAAAATGGCCACATTTACAATTGAGTCATACGGTTTACAAAGCGACCTCAGTTTTTTTTGTCAGGGGGGTAACTCTCAAAAATGTTTCCTCCAAGGCCACGAGGCACAGTGTGCTTTAAAATAATACAGAAATTGGGAAACAATTATTTTTTAAAAATGGACTGAGAAGAAAAACAGGAAGCTGTTGAATGTGCATTTTCATTGCGTGATGTTTTAAGTGTAAGCGTCTATGCACTGAGCTTTTCAAACAACAAGTCAGGCTAATAGTTTGCAATGAATGGACTTCATCAAATTTGAAATGTCACATTTGTGACAAAATGGAAGAAGCTGTGCGTATGCTCTCATCTTGGCAGCACAATTGCTGCTAATTCATTATCTGTTTAGCATTCATCAAAAGATTCACCATTCACCATATGCCAGCTGACCATGGTTAAATATAAAAGATTGCCCCCAACCTCCCTCTCAGAGACATGTGGATTGACTGTATAAGACATGCCAGAAGTCGTCAACCAAAGTAGCAAAATCACTGAATACTTGTTTGATGAAAAGCTCCAAGTTCAATCTAGGCAAACCGTCTCTAACTAAGAAGAAAATTGTTCTTATTTTACTTTTTCTGTTACTCACTCTTCATAACATTTGTGTTTTACTTTGATGCTGGGTGCCCTTTAATATAGGATGTTTAGTGGCCCTTGGTGGTCCCTAGGCAGTACTTGGTAGAACATAGATGACTGTGGGTAATTTCTACGTAAAAGAAATCTTAAAATAGAAGATTTTAACAAGCTTTTCTAAGCAATCCTCTAAACATCACACTGGTAGCAGAGCAGGGCGAGAGGAATACAACAGACATTGTTAATCTCATTTATTTTATTCTCGTGCAAAGACTCATTGGATGTCCTTTGCCAGAGGGTGGAGTGTTGAGGTGGAGATAATTTATATGACTCAGCTGTAGCACCACCACCAACAGAAAGTGCTACCAGTAGACAGACTGCTGACTACTATAATGTGGAATTTAGTATTTAATCTATGTTATTCTATGTTATCTATTTTTGTATATTTATATATTGTGCATATTTCAGGATGAAGCACCAAGAAGCACTGTCACAGTACACCGTACTGACATATAAGGTCAGTCATTATCCTAATTAAGAACAGATACATTCTAATCAAACTATATTAATCATGACTACAAATTACTGACCAGAGAAGTGGGTATTTTCTTATTCAGCCCAAAGGAACCAGAGGTAAAGAATCCCTCCACCGTTTGGGTAACTTTTAAAGGTAATAGAGGACTTGATCAATGATTTTTTTCCCCAAAGATTGCTTAAGATTTTTCCAGAAAACAAAAACAAAAAAAAATGTCAAGACAGATTATATACATTTCCATTGCTTCACCTGCAAAGATTTTGCTTTAACATTCAGACATTTTTTTTTGCTGTAAAATAGCGACGAGAGGTTTTAGTAAGAGTAGTTTATGTAAGAGATAGACATGATTCAAGAAGTCCCTCTCCATGAAGCTTAAGGCACCAGACAAAGGCAGCCAGCCACTTATGAAATGTTATAATTGTAGAGTCCGACTTTGTTCATCACAGACAAAAGTGGTGACTGTGCATGGTGTTTACCACACTGTCATCGCTTTTGTCTTCCTGTTTGACACTGTGACTTAAAACACTGATGAAGAGCCAAAAAGAAAATAATGCTTTATGTCAGTTCTTACTGGATAGCGCAAAGCCAAAAAAAACAAAACCCCCCATTAACAACAACTTTATTATATCATATAAACTTTTTATATTTTATTTACCATATATATATTACAAATTGTGTGTAAAATATTGTCACACTTACCATCATATGTCCATTTGGCACCTAAACAAGACAGAAAGAAAGCACTTGTAGAACAAGAGTTTACGGTACATACAAATGGTAAAATTTCAAAGCCAACTTTTGATGAATTAAAAACGATCACGAATCAAACTACACACAAAAGAAACACAAAAGAAAACGTAAAAAAGAAAAACTTCTTGGTCTCCGTCACTAAGCATGCAGCTGGATTGAGACACCTGCTTTAAAGCATCATTTTCTACCCACACACAGAAAATCTTAGCAATGCATGGTAAGATTTCTATGTATTTATTTCTTTACTGTAGGAGCGCTTACCATGCACTGCGCTGAATAAAGTCAGCTGAAGGGAAACGATGACAGTGCGAGTCAGAAAGTGCATCTTGATCGCCTCAGCCCTCCCTCGCAGTCTGCTGTCAACCCGGTGCGGAGCAAGAGCTTGAAGCACCGAAGCCCCAGCCTTCAAACCGGCCGGCTTTTTATACTCATGCCGTCAGCTTCTCTGTAGCTTGCGCTGACGTCAGAGCAACAACATAACCAGCCTCCACAGTCATTTGGTCACGGTCCGGATTGTAACAGAAGCGACCGCATATAAGTACAGTCAGTCATTTAGGTTACCGAGTCCGATGTACCAGCAGACAAAACATACAGACCTACACACTCCAAACTCCTAACATCTGTATTTGCTATCAGTTTAAAAAAAAAAAATACAACTACTACCAGTTATGTAGAGGAGTAAGCTTTGCTGACCTTCAGGCCAGAGACCAAAGTTTGAGTGACACATTTCAATTAAAATAAGTTTTATATCAGCCTAGGAAGGAATTGCAGTTAACACAAGAAACCAGCAAAACAAACCATGACTTCTGACCCACTCTAAAAACTATTGTTTAAGCTCAACAAAAAAAATTAACGCAACAGTTTCCATTAATCTTTTTGCGTTAAGATAACTTGTGTAGAAATTACGTTGAACCAACAAACTACATAGAGTTAGAGGAATGAACTTTTCCTCTATAAGTAAAGGTAATTTTAATTACCATATACTTAATAATTGGTAACTTAAAAACATGTTTTTAAGTTGTTTACTCAAATAATTTATGTTCCTCCAACTTCTTTTTCCATATTATTCAAAACTGTTTTTTAAGTGTTATGTAATTAATGATAGTAGTTACGAAAACATTTTTTTAAGTTAATCATTTAAAATAT
>NW_005187436.1:3267281-3268443 GCF_000239375.1 Pundamilia nyererei | reverse complement strand
CATTGTTGGCTATCTGAATGCGTGTTTCACCAGCAAATTTAGCATGCAGTGCTTCCTTGATGTCTTCTCTTAGCACAGTAACATCTACAGTAGACAGTTGTGTGGCCTGCAAGACAGGTTTCACAGCACTGGGATCATGCTGGTTGTATGCCATCATCAACTGATGTTTCATGGACAGTGACAGTAGAATATTTCGAAAGCTGTGAGTGTGCCTAACAACACGCTTAAAAAAGCTGTGTTTGGCCTCAAACCGCATGGTCCAAAGCAACACAAGTGGACCATAGGCCCTGATCAGCTGTGGATAATGCTCCAGGTAGTGATGTTTGGGGATTAATTTTTCATGTGGGAAAACCTGGAGAAACCTGTGTCTGTGTTCAGAGATCTTGCTGTCTAGGTAACAGATACTCTCCTCTGTGTGAACATGACTGACAACAAGCTCAGCTATGTCCTTCAGTACTAGAAGTACTTCCCAAGCTGGTTCACCCTCAGGGATTTTTGATCCAATTATGAGGGGTAGGAACCGAATGACCAGTTTCATGGGCATTCCCTCCAACTTTTCTTTGCTGCAAAATTCAGAGGGACCTGTTGTGGAGCATCAGTCTTGTCTGACCATTTGTAGGGGAATGTTTTGATGTTTTTGTTGAGTTCATCAAGAGTGAAGTATTTACTCTTAATGAACACTTGAAGACACAGAGCCAGCTCACGAGGGACTATACCTTCAAACAGATCGTGCAACAAATCAGGTGGGTATCCTGTCAAAACATTGAAGTACTTCAGATTCTCTGTAAGTGCACACTGTCTCTTGACTCCACATACATGTGTCAAAGCAGGGTTCTCCTGCACATTCTGGATGTGCATTTGATGCTGTTCTGTGATTCTGGGTTGAAATGCGCCTGTTCTTACTTCTGACACCTGAAACTCTGACTGCTCAGCCAGACAAAATCTACAAAAGTAAGAACTGCAGAAGTTTTCTACAAATCCTCCCACAGAATGGGCTCCAAGATTATCTGCAACAATACTAAACACTGTTCCTTTAACTTTTCTGCCTAATGCTAGGACATACAGGCCCTCCTCCTCCAAGCTCACAAGGTCTTTCAGCAGTGGCTCCAGTACAGTACTGTAACCAAATCTTTTCACATCATCAGCCTTGCAGAGAATTGCT
>NW_005187436.1:3263856-3266074 GCF_000239375.1 Pundamilia nyererei | reverse complement strand
AAAATATTTCCTCAAGTGTATCAGCATAACATCATACACAAATCCACCAATGTGACTAGCACAAATCCTTTGCTTTAGTAGAACTGTTATTTGTAAATTAAATGTTACTTACCTTGAAATTTCTTTTACATAAGCTTGCAAGTCTGCCATGCAAGCACAGTCTTAATATGTGAATTTGCCCGGGTACGTTAAGTGGGTAGGGGAGGGAACTTGAAATCAGAAGTTACAATGGAGAAAAAATAAGTTATCTATTCAATTTCTTTGAGTAATTGCAACTTGAATTTTGTTTTGGACACATTAATATTGGGATTTAATTTCATATTACATACAAAATTAATTTGATGTAATTACCAAAATTATTAATTCATCACAACCACAAAAATAAAGTTTGCAACTTAGAAGATCTATCTTAATCAGTAACTTTGAATTTTTATCTTGCAACCATGCATCAAGTGGTGGTAAAAGGCCTGATGAATTACTTTTTAGAGTGCACAGGTAGGAAGGTTGTTAATATAAATTTAATTCCTGTTTAAACTTAAAAGTAATGGTGTTTAATTTAAATGTTATGTTTGATAATTGTTATATTATTAATGTTTAACCCTATGGAGCCCGATTTGTGCTGTAAAGATTCGTTTTGTTGTTGCATCTGCGTGGCTTCATCTGTTCTTGTTATGGTATTTATGTGTTTTTTGCTGTTATAGAGCACTGTCAAAGTATAAAGATCTGTGACTAATAGCAGCTGCACTGCTGCAATAATGGATATCTTAATAAACTAAAACTCAACACACTTAAAAACACGTCACAGATTTTCACACAACATTTGTATGATGTTTAAATGCTACATTGATTAAGGTTGATCGTTAAAAACTACTAGGTTAATACAATGGTATTAACCTAGTAGAGGTAAGTGAGCAGGGGAGATGTAAGTGAGAAGGGAGAGGTACTGTAAGTGAGACAGGTAAGTGAAGTGAGACAAGAAGCCTGTAGCATGAGAGATAGCTTTGTGTTTTCTGGTATCACAGAATCTGCCGACGAGGATGCGGAAGAAATGGTGAGAGGTTTCATTAACCCTTTAATAGAGCCGTCCGCCAGAGCTTATCTTTATATTTTTACATGCTGTAGTGCCATTTTTGGGAGCATTTCAAGTTCCTATATATTGATACAACCGTGTGTTGCAGCTATATCCCAAATCATATGTATGCATTAAGTCCATAGTAACTACATAAATTGCAAAAAGTGCAATAAACTACAAAAAAAATTAAAAATCATTGTAGTCTTTTTTTTACATATATTTCGAGAATTTTTTAAGAGGTTTATCCCTCAAAACTGTAAATACAAAAAAATACAAAACCACTTCATAGTTTTATTTTTGAGATACACCAATTTTTAAATATTTTAAATAAATATTACAATGCAAATTTGCAAAAAAAAAAAAAGGCCCTGAAGATAAAAAACTACATTTTCCATGAAAATGACATCACTTCCGGTTTCGGATAGGTAATGGCGGATATGCAATAGTTCGCGCTGACGTCTATTCCAACTAGGAAGTGTAATGAACAGTTGATCGGATCGGCAAAGCATGTTTCTGGAAAATTTTGTTTTCGTTGCTGCAAAGCTATTTGTGGAAGGAAACGTGACTTAGGACAAGCTGATGGCATAAAATGTAAGAACAACTCCTCCAGTTTCATATGCAAAAAAAATTATTGCGCTAGCTTATGTGGTTGCAGTTCTACAGGGCTTTAAAAATAGTTACGCAAAACAGAGCGTGCTCGATCCAACCGGTCTTAAAGGGTTAAAACCCACCTGAAGATGCCAGACCACCGTGAAGAACATCACTCGATCGAGTCCATCGCATCGGGCCTAAGGGACCGGAGCCAGGGGACCACTTTCTATTGTAGCCAAATTCGGCCACTTCAAACAGAAGGAGCAGGAAACAGGAAAGGAACACACTTCGGCATGAACGACCAGTTCAACGAAGGTCCCTTTCCCAATCAGACTCGACTTCATCCAGAAGGACTCTTGTGCTGTCATCGCTGTGGCTATCTAGTGATATCAGACCTACCATTTATCAGTTTGTGGCGGAGGTGTGGTCCGGGGCGCGGCTGCAGGGGAGGAGTGGTGCAGTGAGCTCAACGGGGCGGTGCTGGTGAGAACAGCTGATGGCGATTTGGACTGATGGTGGTTTTCCTTCCTTTTATATAGTGAGGTGGAGAGGAGC
>NW_005187436.1:3259730-3262592 GCF_000239375.1 Pundamilia nyererei | reverse complement strand
GCCCCGGGGCATTGCTGGAGGCAGAATGGGTGGAGGTGAGGTGTGTTCATGGTGATGTTCACCGGTATCCCATAGTGCCGCTGTTATTAAAGTATAAGGGCAAAACGCATAGAGTAACGGCTGCGGTTAGCCCGCGCCTGTCGCATCCCCTAATTCTGGGCACGAATTGGCCGGGGGTCCATCATCTGTTGGGACAGTACGCGGGGGTGCGGTCACGACCGTTAGTAGCATGTAGCGTCTGTGCGGCGCTCAGCGGTGACGCGGGGCCGTCCGACACTGACTCTGGGGAGGGGGAGACGGCGGGTCCTTCACGGGAAGCCCCGCCAGCTCCGGAAGTTCCCCCCACGGGTGATTTCCCACTGAAGCAGTCTCGTGACGACACCCTACGCTCAGCCTTTGACCAGGTGATTGAGATTGATGGTCACATGGTGCGCCCTGAAGCCGTGCAGACCTACCCACGCTTCATTTTATCGAAAGATAGGTTATATCGAGTGAGTCGTGACACTTGCACGGAGGTGACACACACCCAGCTGTTGGTGCCGCAGGGCCGCCGGGAAACGATTTTCCAGGCGGCTCATTATAACCCCATGGCAGGGCATATGGGATACGAAAAAACTCTGGAGCGAATAACGGCCCGATTTTATTGGCCGGGCATCCGAGTGGATGTGCGCCGCTGGTGCGCGTCCTGCCCGGACTGCCAACTTGTTAATCAGCCGGCCATACCAAAAGCGCCTTTGCGCCCGCTTCCACTCATAGAGGTCCCGTTTGAGCGCATTGGCATGGACCTCATCGGGCCGTTTCACCGGAGTGCACGCGGCTACCGCTTTGTGTTAGTCCTGGTGGATTATGCAACGTGGTACCCGGAAGCAGTCCCGCTGCGCGCCATCTCTGCAAAGAGTGTGGCGCAGGCACTGTTTCAGATCATCTCCCGAGTCGGAATCCCGAAAGAGATACTGACTGACCAGGGCACGTCGTTTATGTCTCGTACACTGCGGGAACTGTACGAATTACTGGGCATTAAATCTATTCGGACCAGCGTCTACCACCCTCAGACGGATGGAGCGGCTGAATAAGACTTTGAAGTCCATGATTCGTAAGTTCATTAACGAGGATGAACGCAATTGGGACCGCTGGCTAGACCCTCTGTTATTCGCAGTGCGGGAGGTGCCCCAGGCCTCCACGGGATTTTCTCCCTTTGAACTGCCTTTCGGCAGGAGGCCACGTGGGGTGCTCGACCTGATTAAAGAAAGCTGGGAGGACGGTCCGAGCCCCGTCAAGAATGAGATTCAGTACGTGCTGGACCTGAGAGCGAAACTCCACACTTTGGGGAGGTTGTCACGGGAGAATTTGCTCCAGGCTCAGCAGCGTCAGCAGCGCCTGTACGACAGAGGGGCTAGATTCAGGCAATTTTCACCGGGAGACAAAGTGCTTGTGTTACTCCCTTCCTCCAGCTCAAAGTTGCTTGCCAAGTGGCAAGGGCCCTTTGTGGTCACACGGCGAGTCGGGGACGTGGACTATGAGGTCGCTCGGTCGGACAGGGGTGGGGCCACGCAGATTTATCGCCTCAATCTCCTTAAAAAGTGGAGAGAGGTTGAATCCGCGTCGCTGGTGAGCCTGGTTAAGGAGAGAGATGAGTTGGGGCCGGAGGTGCCAAATTCCGTCATCCCCGCCTCCCTCCCTTGTGATGGCCATCTCACACAGGCCCAGAGAGCGGACGTTGTCGCGTTACAACTGCGTTTTGCTGATGTGTTCTCCCCCCTGCCCGGCTGAACGTCTCTCATTGAGCATCATTTTGTAATGCAGCCTGGCGTGACGGTGCGTTCACGGCCCTACAGGCTTCCTGAGCATAAACGGCAAATTGTGCAGAGGGAATTGGCTGAAATGCTGGGAATGGGAGTGATAGAAGAGTCGCACAGCGCCTGGTGTAGCCCCATCGTTCTGGTGGTGAGGAAGGATGGGTCTATACGGTTCTGTGTCGACTATCGCAAGGTGAATGAAGTGTCACGTTTTGATGCTTATCCCATGCCCCGGGTCGACGAGCTCCTGGATCGGCTGGGCATGGCCCGTTTTTTCTCGACACTGGATTTAACCAAGGGCTACTGGCAGATTCCCTTGTCTGCCGAGTCCAAGGAGAAAACGGCCTTCTCCACTCCGTACGGGTTGTACCAGTTTGTTACGCTTCCGTTCGGCTTGTTCGGGGCCCCTGCCACTTTCCAGCGCCTCATGGACCGGGTGCTGCGCCCGCCTGCTGCGTATGCTGCTGCTTACTTGGATGACGTGATCATCCATAGCGACACCTGGGCGGAGCATGTGCAGCGGGTGGCCGCGGTCCTGGAGTCCCTGAGGAAGGCGGGGCTCACGGCCAACCCGAAGAAGTGTGCGGTTGGACGGAGGAAGGTACAGTATCTGGGGTACCACTTGGAGGGCGGGCAGGTGCGTCCACAGGTGGAAAAGACGCCGGCTATCGCATCCTGCCCGCGCCCCGAGACTAAAAAGGAGGTGAGATGGTTTCTGGGGCTGGCAGGTTACTATCGCCGGTTCGTGCCGGGGTTTGCGCAGCTGACCAGCCCCTTAACCGATCTTACCCGGAAGGGTGCTCCAGATCTGGTTCGGTGGACGGGGCCGTGCCAGGCGGCGTTTGTGCAGGTGAAAAAGTCTCTCTGTGGGGAGCCGCTGGTTCACACTCCTAACTTTTCCCTCCCTTTTGTTCTGCAGACTGACGCCTCGAACAGGGGGCTGGGGGCCGTTTTGTCCCAGCAGGTGCGGGGGGCCGACCGTCCCATTCTTTACATCAGCCAGAAGCTGGCAGAGCGTGAAAGACGGTACAGCACCGTGGAGAAGGAGTGCTTGGCTATCCGGTGG
>NW_005187436.1:3249820-3259404 GCF_000239375.1 Pundamilia nyererei | reverse complement strand
GAGCTCAACGGGGCGGTGCTGGTGAGAACAGCTGATGGCGATTTGGACTGATGGTGGTTTTCCTTCCTTTTATATAGTGAGGTGGAGAGGAGCGGAGGAGGAAGACGCTGCGGGAACCGACCGCTGTCAGACGGTGTTCTGTTATAATTCCGTGGACACTCTCAATAAATGTGGAATCTGATGATAACAACCTATGTGTGGGTGTATCTGTGCATAGCGTACGTCACACAGTTCAAACATCAAATGACATGAATGCTTTAAAAGCATCAACATCAGCTCTTCTCTGACAGCATGGTGGGAGTTTCTAAAAATGAAGGAGTCTTCATTAATTCCATGCAAGCGTACACCTATCTGGAACAACTCTGACATATTACAAAACAATAATATGATTAACTTCCCAGATTGGAGTTGCAAAGGAATTAAATACTTGGAACATATATCAGAAGGAACAGATCATCTAGGGTTTGAGAGTAACGAAATTTCTATTCTCTGTATGTCCTGTACATGTGGCAGAATTGACAAATAAAGTTGACTTTGACTTTGACTTTGATTTCATTTCGTTTGACAAAGTATTTAAACAATATAGGATCAACAAGAAAAGATTTTTAGAATATCAACAAATTAAATCCATATTCAGTAAAAGGACTAGATGTTACAATCCCTGATAATGCATTGCTTTAAATGGAGAAAATCTTGAGGGATGGCTGTTATGAGGAAAGGCAGCCCAAAACTTTACCAGCCCTTGGTTAGGTTTAGGGATTATGTGATCTACATTATCATACTAAAATTTGGGACACATCGTCAGTAGTGCACCTTGGATTCATCCGGTTTCATCCATTATAACTAGAAACCCTCATCCAAGGAGACCCTGCCAGGGTTGATCAGGCCCTGGAGTGTGTGACTGGTTTATGTTAGGATTGTTATTTCATTTCTTTTTTCTGCTGTTTAATTTTCTACAGTTTATTTTCATCTATCTATTCATTGCAACTGAGAAATAATACTTACCTCTTTAACATTTATGGAGCATTTCTTCAAAGGGATAGAAAAGGTGATAGAGAGAAGTAAGACAAGAGGGACAAGATAGGAGAGAGCAGAGAAGAGAGCCGGAAGGGGGGCGCCGGATCTGGCATCCCACACCTCCCCGCCGGATTGGGCTGTTCTCTCTACCTCCCCACTGCCTTCCAGAAAAGGGAAGAAGAGCAGAGGGGAGAAGAACGGAAACATTTTTCTTTCCTATTCTTTCATTCCTCCTTTTGGTTTCACTACCATGAGGTTAACTGCACAGTCCCCAGGAGGCCCTGAGACAGCTGTATCAGTCAACCAGCAAAACTTCTAATGTTATGTTTTACCCTTTTGACACCCCCTGTTGAGGCAGGACCACCACGGGTCGATCAATCCTGGGCGTGTGTCTCGGGGTTAGCTGACTGCCTTAGCTGCCCAAGTGATGTCAGCCCTTTTTAGCCATAGCCAGTGACTGGTCCTCTCAGCAATGTTAGCTAATTCTCTTATAGCCTGCCGTTGATTGTCCTCTGATCCCAATCTCTCAAGCAGCTTTGCTGTTGTACTGGTAGCAAAGCCCCTGCACCCCACTTCCACCTTGATCTTCCAGCCTCTGTCCTCTGCCTCAGCTGCCAAGTTGGAATACCACAGCTTCTTACGCTCAGATGCTTCCTCAATTGCTTCTTCCCATGGTGCCGTCAGCTCAATGACGAACACAAGTTTTTGGGTGTTAGACCATAGGACAAGGTCTGGTCGCAGAGTAGTTGTTACAATCTCTGTTGGAAAAATTAGCCTCTGATCCAAGTTCACTTGCATCTGCCAATCCCTGGCAACCTTCAGTGGGAACAGGTCCAGGGTTGAGAGGCTTATCCTCGGTTTGTCTACCTCCCAGACAAATGCTGATGAAAACTGACGCTCCTCTTGGTTCGTAAAAGGTTGAGCGTTGATGGATTTTCTTTTGCGTTCAACTTTCTCGGCTAGACACCTGAGGACCTGGTTGTGTCTCCATGTGTATCTGCCCTGAGTAAGGCTAGTCCTACAACCAACCAAGATGTGCTTGAGTGTGGCTGGGACTGTACACAGGGGGCAGGCTGGGTCCTTTCCAAACCACAGCTGCAGATTTATTGGAGAAGGTAGCACATCGTATGTCGCTCGAATGATGACACTTAGTCTATAAGACTCCATTTCCCAGATTTCACTCCATGAGAGTTTCCTCTTTTCAACACCCTCCCAATTCATCCAGCGACCCTGCTTGGCCAGCGCTACGGCTCTGGCATGTCTGGCTGTTTCCTCCTGTCAACGAACCTCCTCCACTACCAAAAAGAAATTTAAACCCAGTCAAGTTGAATTACAAACACCACTAAGTGTGATCTGCTCCAGCGGGGGTGGGGGGTCGTGGTTTTGTCCCACCTTTCCTAGTATCGCTGGTGCGGCAGAAAGTGCAGGCTTGGGGCGTCTGGAGATTCCCTAGGGACGTTTTCCCTGGAGAGCACCGCCGAGGGCCTGTGGTCATATTCTGGTGGAGGCTCTGGTAACTCTTGGGTGGTGTTTTTCTGGTGGCTTTGTCACAGGGTGGAATGGACAAGTTTAACTTGGTGTTTTTATCTCCTTGCATGTAGTGCTGTGTTTTATTTTTTGATCTTTTACTAGCGTGTAGTGTTTTATTTTTGTGGGGTTATTGCATGCTTTTTGTTTTGATATGTGATTTGTTCCGGGGGGATGCCCATTCCACCGCCCCTCCTGATCATTAACCTGACACACCTGGGAGGTCACAACTGCGAGAATGACCTGTCAGGGTTCGCCACAGTTATTCAATAAGAGGGAGAGAGAGCGTGATATATGGCGTCAAGAGTACGGTTTGTATATCCAACCCAGCCTCTGGGGCCGGTGTCTACCTCTTAATTTTAAAAGCATATAGACATTGAGTGTTCTCGGTAGGGGCTGTGCTGACACCTACTGCTTTCTGGCAGGAAGCACCTTGCCCCTCCCATGTTTTAAATGCACTTTAGAACAGCATGCAGCAAAACAACATATGAGTGGGCGGAGTGAGGTATGGGGTCTTCATACCCTCGTTGCACTCCATAGAGGCTGGGGGGCTGGGAGGAGTTGGCAGTCTGGTTGGGGTCTGTGACGCTGGGCCTCCCTGCGACTGCCGGGCCGGTGGTGGTCTGCTTGCCCCACCGCAGTGAAAAGAGTAACTTCTCTTGGGTCTAAAATAAAATAAAATAAATAAACAATGATAATATAGACTAATCAAGTGGAACAATATGGCATTGGCATATTTTCTCCACTTGAAAAAATAAATCCGTTGGGCTGTTTCCTGGCCTTCAGTTCTGATTTCTAAAGTACTGAACGGGACAGGCAAAAAAAATTAATAATAATACAACGGTTGCCATGCTATTTGGAATCACCAATTAATCTAACCTCTAGAATTTTTTTGAAATGTGGGAGGAAAAAAAATGTTAAGACCGATATCTTCATTATTAGTGTGAGTGCTGAGTCAGCATTCACAGTATGGCGATCAATATCTGTGTTGGTGGAGCAGTTGAAAACCAAAAGTCACATTATATGTTGTGAGTGCTGCCCCTTTGTTTAAGATTCTTCATTTTAGATCTTTTTTGTTTTTAAGTCACGATGCCAGGATCAAAATATTTAAACTGAGTTTGCTTTTGGTATTTTCCCAACTCTGTTTTTTTAAATTACTCATCTCTTTGTAACATAAATTTTAAAGCTATACTCCAAGTTTAAAGCTTTAAGTATTACATTTTATTACACAAGTCATTCCTGCAGCTTTCTGCATTATCTTTCTGCTCATTCTTAGGTTGAAATTGTACTATGCTTTGTATCTAAAAATGCAATGTTCTGTCACGGCGAGTGAGAAGAGCCGTGTGGAAAAGGTAAAGGAGGATCCAAACGCAGGCAGTTGTGAAGGTGTGAAGGTGATTTATTGAACACGAAATATAGATAGGCAAACGGCAAAACGGAGAACTAAACTATAGTGGGACAACTAAACTACTGAGCATGAACAAGAACACAAACCTGGACATAAAGGAAGGAAGACGATGGTACATGATGATGCCGGCAGGGAACACACGAATGAAACATGGTGGATACAGAGACGGACCAGCAACTACAATGACAGAGGACATGACTTAAATACACACAGAGAAACACAGGGGGGATTACACACAGGTGGTGGACACAGCTGGGAGTAATTAACGAGACGAGACAAGAGGTAAAACTGAACACATTCACATGACACACAGACCTTCACAAAAACAGGAAAGAAGAGATCACTACACGAGGACGCAGACAGGACACAGAACTAAACTCACACAAAACATGAGAACACAAATCCTTAACCACGAGTAAACAGAAACATGGAACTCAAATAGTAAGCAACAAATCACAAAGGTAACACAACGATCATTCAAGAGATAAACCAAAACATAATAAACTCAAAATGCTGGGTCAAACCGACACAGAACCGTGACATGTTCTTTGTTTGCTTTGTTTGTTTGTTTTATCAAATGCATATTAAACTTTCTGTTTCTTTACACACAAGCTTCAGCTTTACATAAGTTTAGCGGTTTGGCTTTTAGGAGAGCAGTTCAAGACACTGCATGAGAAAATATTTCAGCTGTCGGTGTTGACATGTGGAAATGGCTTCTGCAGTTAAATCTGATAGGCAGGTCATTAACCCAATAATATCAAGATGAGGTTTAACTTCACCACGAGCTGCAGGCACAACAGAAGTGAAGTGGCAGCTAATTTGAAACATTTGAAAAAGCTCAACAAATATCATCAAACACACATATTGCTCTGTGTGCTATTAGCCACACATTGCATCTTCCAGATGTCCACAGTTACTGTAGTTGCATTTGCAAGGTAGAAAAAAAAACAGCATGTGAGAAGTTCACTATCATATATGATGAAAAATGTAAGACAGCGAGGACTCAAGAGGAAGATGAGCTTGTCAAAGATATTCTCAAATTGAAGACTACTGAAGACTAAAAACAATCTTCAAAGATAAGACCTGCTTAGCAAGTGACATTCAACATTCGATAAACTGGAAATTTTGTCCTTACATGTAATGACCGAGCTCATGTTAGATTTTTCTTAATCAAATAGAAGATCTGTATTTGATATTTTGCAGAAGTTATGATATTGGGTAATGTGTTTAACAAATTACATGATAAGAATTTGATGTTATTCAAAGGTTATGATGGACATTAAATGCAAAACTGGTTTTGCAGTATTTTGGTAGAGTTTACATGGACATTATTAATTTAGGTCCTCAGTATCACCATTATAAGAGAAACAGCTATGGAAATGTAAGAATTTAAGAATTTTGCAAGAGCAAAAGTAGTGATAGAAAGACAAAATCTAGGGGGAAGGCTTTTATTTGTGTCTGTGAAGTTTCTTTGCAAGCTCCTTTGGCTTTTATTTGTGGGGCAAGTAAGCTAATGTTTTTAGGTTATTGTTTTTCACACACATTTATAATTTTCTGTGCATGCGTTTTTATGTCTCATTGACCATTAGAATGAAAATAAAAGAAAATACTTTAAAGTCGGTGCCCATGTGCATTTCACTATGGCTGCTGATTAACATGACTTGTTTCCGGAAGGAGTAATCAGATTGAATTTAAACAGATAAGGTTTATGTAACATTCTCTTTCATTTCCCTATTAGGTGAGAACTTAACCTCTTAAGCCCCAAGCCTAACTGATCTCCTGCCTTTTGCCCCGGTATCAGGGGGCGTTGGGGCTTAAGAGGTTAAGGTTCTCCACCTGCCAAATCCCACTTTAACCCTTGCCTGAAAAGGTTTATAATTCTGGTTCCACTGGCCATTGTTATGTCATTTTGTCCTAAATGAATTACACAATATATGTCAAAAATGCTTTAAGGTCACTAGGCCTTCCTTTACTCACTACACCATTAGTGGGCCTCGTGACCCTAGGCATGCTGTTGTTGACGCACACCATCAAAATGTGGCTGTAGTTCAGGAGGTAGAGCTGGTCAGCCACTAAGGTTTAGTGGTTCAATTCCTGGTTGCTCTAGTCTGCATGCAAAAAGTATCCTCAGGCAAGATGCTGAACGCCAAATTGTTCTCCGATGTATCTGTGGGAGTGTGAATAGGAAGCATTCAACTTAGGTGAATGACGCACATTGTATAAAGTGCTTTGAGCGCACAAGTAGAGTAGAAAAACAGTATACAGTATAAGAACCACTGTATTCACCAAAAGTGTAGATTCTCACTCTGCTGCAGGCAGACACAATCATTTTGTGATGGAAATAATAAAAAAAAAGCTGCACACCTGAATCAATGACAGGTGCATAGAGGACATTTGTTTTTAGAAAAATATATAAAATAACCTCCACGCACTGTCCCGCTTAAACCTTCAGCTTGGTATATGACCTGCTCTACCTTCTTAGCTACAGACACTTTTATACACAGACCTGCAGTCTTCAGAAGTTTTCTGATGACTCTGCGGTGGTCGGATGCATCAGCAAGGGTGATGAGTCAGAGTACTGGGCTGTGGGTGACTCCTTTGTCACATGGTGCAAGCAGAATAATCTGCAGCTCAATGTGGCAAAGACCAAGGAATTGCTCGTGGACTTTAAGACCAGGAAACCCTTGACTCCTGTTTCAATCCAGGGGGTCGATGTGGACATTGTGGAGGACTATAAATACCTTGGAGTACACATAGACAATAAACAAGACTGGGTTAAAAACACCACTGCTCTTTACAGGAGAGGCCAGAGTCGTCTCTATTTTCTGAGGCTGCTGAGGTCCTTCAACATCTGTCAGACAATGCTCAGGATTTTCTATGAGTCTGTTGTGGCCAGTGCTATCCTCTATGCTGTTGCATGCTGGGGGAGCAGGTTGAGGGTCACAGATGCCAACAGACTAAATAAACTGTTCTGCAAGGGCAGTAATGTTGTGGGGATGGAGCTGGACTCCCTTAAGGTGGTGTCCAAAATAAAGCCAATGTTGGATAATACCTCCCACCCGCTCCATGACGTGCTGGCTAGCCACAGCAGCACGTTCAATGAGAGACTGAGAGTACCAAAAAGCACCACTGAACGACACAGGAAACCATCTCCCTGTACAACTCCTCCATTTATACACAGTATACACTGTAGACACTGCAATAGCTACACCCTTTTTGCACACGCTGTTTTCTACTCAGTAACGTTGCTGTCAATATTCTTGATATTTATTTATGATCACCTCTGTCAATCCTTGATATATATTTTTGAGTGATTTGTATATATTTGTTCTATTTTTTAAATCTGTAAATCTGTAACTTATAGTATTGTTAAATAGTCTAGTCTGTTTCTGCTACTGTTACTGTATTGGATCAACTGTAACCCACATAATTTCCTTAGGGATTCTGATTCTGATACTGAGGGTGTAGGTCAGCAATATATGTACACATATACATATCTTGCCTATACAATAAAAGTATTCGCTGTAAATGAGGAATAATAAAGTATTCTGATTCTGAAAAATGTCCAGCACTGCCATTGTCTTTTTAAAATTTGTCTTGTCCAAAAGTCGCACTGTTGTTTATGACTCTATCACTTAAAGAAAATGAGTGATTGTTGATTTAAAGTTAAATCCAAGAACCAGTTTATATACAATACAAAAATAAAATGTATCTATTAGCTCCTGGTGAAGGCCATGGCTCACACTTAAACCTCGCTGTGTTATTCAGGCAAAGATCAGTGCAGTCATATTACAAAGGTAAAGTATGCAATGTCAGCCAGTTTCTGTATCTACCTAACGGATGACAATTGAACAATGCATTGTGTTTAACCATGAACCTTTGGTCGTTGACATGCAAAATGTAATGTTATATGACTGATATTACTGATGCACTTTTAAAAAGAGTCCTACTTAATTTGGACCTTGAACTGGCTGATGACGTGGTCTGATAGCAAGAGAGAGACCCAACTTTGTAAAGGATTACTGTGTTAGTCATAGAAGGGAACTGGTTTATAACTACCCTAAAATCTATCTATGTTTATGCATTGTTAATCTTTACTTTTCATGAATCCTTTCTAGGTGAACTTACTTCATGTAAGAGGCTGTTCATACTGAGCACCAGACATATGCCACCAAATGGTTAAAGAACCGTGGGACCATTTTTTTGTTAGCTGCATGGTCACATTTCTAAACTTCCTGGCACTGAATTAAAGTTTGCACTGTAGTTAACCCGAAGTTAAAGCTGCATCCAAAAATCTGATCATTTTAAATGCGATGTTTTGTTGAATTCAAAGTGACAGACATGATCAAGTAACGTGTCAGTGTTGACAATCTTTTTTAGACATACTTGCCCATCAAGTCAGAAGCTATTCTCAACAATAAAATGTATCTCACGGTTTATTTTTGGCCATCCATTTGACACTGTGTCTGCCTGTGTCAGTGAAACTTGGAGCTAAGAGAACAAAAATCTAGTGAAATCAAATGTATTCAATTTATTTATTTTCATTGATTATCAGTTTATAGGGCTATGAAAAGTATTTTCCTCTTTCCTTGAAGCTTGTCAGCTCAGTAAGGAATAAATATTAATTTTGTTATTTTTTGTATCTGATACCACTCCTTTCTTTGCAATGCTTCTCATTGTTCTTACACTGCATAGGTGTAACATGTAGTACCCTACAAAAGAAAAGGCCTTTCCACACACACTTTATACATTTAAATATGTAACATGGCTTCATGAAACCAAAGTATACATGAACACTTTTGATAGCGTTTTGATCACTTAATCACATCAGTGTTCGATCGTCTGTAAGCCAAAAGTGTAAAACAACTGTGTCTGTTATTTTGGAGGAAAGAATGCGTTTTAAGAATACGGCCTTGAGTGCTCTGTTTCCTTTTGAGAGATATGCCGAATTGTTGCAAAGTAGTTAACTTCTTGTCAGAGAAGTTAACAACTTTGCAACTACTCATTCTGAGAAACTGAGCCACAGGTGTTTCTGGAAATGTGTTTAAACTCTGGGAAAAACTGTAAACTGTATAGCCAATTTACCAACATAAGGGGTCTCACAAAACACACATCCATTCAACTGGACTGTGTTTTTTTAAATATTACAAATGGTAGGTACATTCATACTCACATATCTAAATACATGAGATCATCGTTGAACAGGTGTAACTAAGGGGACAGCATCAAAATGCAATATGGGTAGAAATGCATGCCCAGATTTAAAAAAACATGTCTTTAAATGACCTGAGGTTGTGATGATGGTTACAGCGACTACTCTCAGCCACTCCTCCAGCACAGCGGAACCTGATTACCATTGCCAGCGCCACTTTTATTTCCTGATTAAAGGATATCAATCTGTCTCTGTAACTTGCTGTTTGAAGATATGACAAATGTAATTTTCTTTTGGTTAGTGCGGTGGTTACCTCACAGAAATAAGATCCTGGTTTTGAATCCAGCCTGAGCCTCTTCTGTGTGGTGCTTCCACAGCACGGTGGCACGGTGGTTAGCACTGTTGCCGCACAGCAAGAAGGTCCTGAGTTCAATTCCACCATCAGGCCGGGGTCTTTCTGTGTGGAGTTTGCATGTTCTC
>NW_005187436.1:3233233-3243248 GCF_000239375.1 Pundamilia nyererei | reverse complement strand
CCTCTCGCCCTATGACAGCTGGGATAGGCTCCAGCGCCCCCCGCGACCCTGAAAAGGATAAGCGGAAGCGAATGGATGGATGGAAGCATCTCTGTGCAGGTTCTCTCTGGGTACTCTGGCTTTCTCCTGCATTCCAAAGTTGTGCATGGGGTTCAGGTTAATTTGTGATTTTAAATTGACTCCAGAAGTGAACGTGAATGCCAGTGGTATCTGTCTGTATGTGTTAGCCCTGCAACAGACTGGTGACCTAGTCAGGGTGTTGCCTAACTCTCATCCCTATGACATACAGCTGGCATACCCTCCAGCTTTGCTGAACTCCACGACCTTGAACTGGATAAGCAGAGGAAAATGGATGGATGACTTTCTTTTTAACAGAAAGCCTCACATCAAACATGATCATACATTAATGCTAAAAATCTAAGAGTGGAAAGCTGATGTAAGTATTGTAGAAATAACAGCCAAATAATAAGACAGAGTAACTCTCTCTTGTAACGCTAGGACAGGGCAAGTTGGTTTACAAAAATTTCCTGGCTTTTGTAGACATAGAGTATGCCTCACTCCGTCTGTGTAGATTTCTGCTGTAGTGCAGGTGGTCATAATACAGGTTTTTTGTGATCTATAGATCATTTATATCTGGCAAACTCAATACAGTAGCGGTAATAAAGCCATAGGACTACCTTACGTTTGGAAGGTGTCACCATGCAGAGAAATTCCAAAGGTCAGACTGCAGTTTACAACCTTCTCTCACTTGTGAAAGATATCCTGAAGACAAGCAGCAAGATGAAGCACCTTCTGTTTTGGGGGTTTGTCCTTTCAGCTTTCAAAATCAGCCATTCAAACATTCCAGGTACATAAAAATGTTTTTGTCTTAAATTAGAGGTAATTTACAGTTCATTTAAAGAAGGCACTATTTAAAACAAAGTTTATTGATCCTCTGGTCGTTCTCTGTCAGGGTTATGTTTAAGCTTACATATAAAATCCTAAAATTGTATTTTAGGTCTTTACTGACTTCATGTTCATATTGTGACTTACAAGTGAATAATGACTGTCTTCTGCTTTTACCAATGGTGTTTACTGCACATTTAATCCCCCGGAAATGTTATTTATATACTCCTGACAGCCTTTCAAAGCTGACTGGATGATTTCTTCCTCTATAATGCCAAACGTTTAACTAATGAGATCATTTCTGTCCGAGCCGATCAGTTGTGAGCATGATGAGATTAATTTTAGCACCCAAGAGGTAATAACAGGATAATTTTCCAACAATGTCCAGTGAATTTTTAGATGAAAGAACTTTTGAAATCATTCAAAAGCAAGAGGTCTGAAAATGTATGTGAAAAAATATGTTGTTGTGGCCCAGCGCTACGTATGATCATTATGAAGTGCAGAACTTGATTAAAACCAAAACACCTAAATCAAATTTCGCCTATACAAGAAATCTTACAGTACATTATTTCTTTTTCAACAGATTTCTGTCTATTACCTCCTGATATGGGGGCCAGGGAACAAGCTTCACTTTAGCTGTTCATTATGATGTTAACAAAGATCAGTGCACTCCTTTCCTATACAACGGTGAAGGAGGAAATGCTAACCGTTTTGAAAATGAAAGAGAGTGCATCACCCAATGCAGAGAATATCTACCCTATTGATGGTAAGATTTATAAGGACAAAAGAACAACTGAATAATTTTCTATGTTTAACGTCTGACCTTAAGATCTTAAAATGCAAAATGTAATGTAATCTTCAAAGAGTGCCAAGAGTGGATGTAAACTAAAGATTTCTCCTACTTCCTTGTTTTCTAAGGACTTTGGAGCATGAATTGACTAATAAGATAAATCTCACGTCGAGAAAGAAAGAGAGGGAGAGAGAGAGACTTTCTTGAGATGTGAAGGTTGACCTTTTTCTTGGATCATTTTAGCATGTATTTACCTCGCACAAAAGACTGTAGGATCGAAGCACTAATGCTATCAACTGTTTATAGAGCACGACTGTTACACTTTTTGGCACTGCAGACAAATTGCCCCAAACAGCTCAAACATGCTGGGAAATAATGCAGATAACCTGCAAGATACCAACATACCTTCCCATCAAAGAGATGTGTCAGTGTGCCTCTCGCTGTCTGTGGCAGTGCAAATTAGGGCCATTCTGGCAATTTCTTCGTTACTACAGTGAAATGCATTTGACATCTGATGTTCCTGCTCATAAATGACGTGCCCCAAAATGAATATAGTATTTCTCTGTAATTACAAAGTCTTTGTGAACAATCTTGGTATCACAATAAAGCTAGCACTTGTGAGACTTCAGCAGAGGTGTAAATATTAAATCAGATGATGAAACAGTTTGTGTGTGTGGCGGGGGGGGGGTTTGCTCTGAGGCATTGTGGGAGATGGAGTTATTCAGTAACAGTGATGTACAAAGTTTTGAAGCAAGACCACACATGTAAGATAAAGGTTCATGCTACATACTACTGTTTTTACTGTTTTTCTGCTGGTTTTGCTGAATTTTGGTCAGAGCGTGATGAAGCTGTCAGATGTCGGTTTTCAGTAGAGCTGTTACTTGTCTGCTTATGTGGCGTGAGGTGAATGAGGGATTGCAGAATTTGTTTACCTGCTCGTTTATTTCTTTTTTGTTTTAGCTGTGTCCGCTGGTCATAGAAATGGTTTGTATGAGCTTTTAGCTGAGATTCCAGTGTTTCTGTGGATACCATACTTGTCCATATTTACATAACAGACCTGAGGTCACAGCCTGTGAAACCCGATGTTCCCCATCCACTAAGAGGATCTATTGATTTTCATGCCCAACCACAATAGCTTTTTTGTGTTTGTGAGGTGAAGCTCTAGTTTCTGTCCTGACATATTTACTTAAGGTTCATGTTTGTCTTGCTTTGGCCTTCTGTGTTACTACTTTCATCAGTGTTAAAATCGTGACATTGTTCACATGGCGACCAGGAAAACTGTAGACTCTGCAGGTCATGTTTGTGAATTAGATGTTTTTTATAGAGCGATAACATTTCACTAAAAATAACAAAATACCAAAAGAATACAGTCTGTTACAGATTCCCCAAGTGTGCCCTGGTTACACTTCACTTGGAGGAACAGTAACTAAGACCTATTTTTGACCCAGGTGGAGAGATCACTAGCTAAGTTACTACTAAGTTTTTAACAATAAGGAAATGAGAAAACTTCATATCTGTGGTGAATTTCTTAAATCTTGGCTCTGACAAAAACCATTCAATCAATTATATTAAAAAGGCTAAAATTACAGAAGCTAATGATAACAAAACGAATCTAATTTTCAGGTCAATGTTACTGAGATTCAAACTCACCTGAGATTTTTAGTAGATAAAATAACTGGAAACATTAAAAACAACTTCTTTGACTATTTTAATTACTATGATGATGATGATGATAATTATGGTGATGTTTTCTCTACACAGCATCTAAAGGTTGCACCTTAGAAAAGGCTGAAGGTGAATGTAATGGCAAATATTTGAGATACTACTATGATTCCACTGATAAAAAATGCAAAAGATTCAGTTGGACAGGATGCCTCAGAAATGGAAACAGATTTTTTGACTACAACAGCTGCAATTTCACCTGTGCTGTTGTCCAACGTGAGGACAGTGGGCTCTCTTTCTTCTACACACACTTCCAGATACTGTGTTCATATGTCAATAAATCACTGTATGTTTAATAGGTCAGTGCTAATTCTATCCAAAGCACGGGACACCTATACGTGTTTTCTCCAGATTTTCTGACTTTCTTAATGATTAATGTGGACAACAGATGATTAGTTACAAGTTACTGGAAATGAAATCCACCATTTAAAATAAAAATTATTTTGGATTTCTTACCTGCAATCTATCAGTATGTATTAGTCTGATAGATTTTCTTTTAGTCTGTTTTCTGCAATGCATCCACTGATTTTAAGTGAAACACAGTGTATTGTGCAGTGACTGTCTTATATTTTCTATTCCATCAGATAAATGTCATTTAACTCCTAATGAAGGTCATGGCTCAAGTTTCAACTTCGCTGGTATTATGATTCCACCAAAGATCAGTGCAGTCCTTTCATATATAAAGGTGAAGGAGGAAATGCCAACAATGAAGCAGAGTGCATGAGAAACTGTTCACCCAATGCAGAGAATATCTACCCAATGGATGGTAAGAGGACAAAAGAATAACTGAATAATTTATTATGTTTGACTGATAACCCTTAGATGGTAAGATGCAAAATATAATGTCATATACACCATGTACAAAGTGTTCACATTGTGCAATAGCCATATGCCACCAAGTGCTCAAAGAGCAGCAGGACTACTAATTACGATTTTACAATTCCTTCAGCATACTTCTCAAAACATTTCTAACTTTCTTGGCACTGCAGACAAATTGTCCCAAACTGATCAAACATGCAGGGAAACATTGTAGATAACCTGCAAGATTATTATGCTTTACTCTACAGTTAACATGAACTCAAATTTTATACAAAACGGTGATGATTTTGCATGGTACACTTGGGATTAAGCATCTTTGAATCCATCATCAGTCACAGAGATGTCAATCTGCTTTAGCCATAATAGCCCAAGGGGTCAGAGACTTTTTCCACAAATATGTCAGTGTATATCTTTGTGTATAGTCCTGTGACAGTGCAAATTAAGATTGCTAGTGAAACTGCTAGAATTTAAATTCTGACAATTTCTTCTATAGTGAAGTGTATCAGCATCTGGATAGTATAGTGATAAAACTACACACCGGAGCAGGAGTTGCAAGTTCGATTCCCACCCAGTATTCAGTAAGGGTCCTAGCTAGACCGCCCATGCTAAAACCAAGCCCTGGAATGGCACAGCTACGTCCTCAGCTTGAACACAAGCATTTCACTACATATCGTCCTCTGTATGATTGTGTATGTGACAAATAAAGGTTGTTTGTATCTAGAATATTTATTTTAATGGACAATCAGTATATGTATCTAAAAAGGTCTTTCTTCTTCTCTTTTCGTGACCCCATTGACAGGTGAGCAGTACACTGATTTCTCTTTGGTTGTTGGTAATATTATAACTCAGTGTAATGGTCTTAGTAGGCTTACAGTGGTTTTGGTTTGTGGTTTTGCTCTTTTCCCCCCACTTTGGGTAATGCCTGTATAGGAACTAACCAACGAAAGAAAAAAACAGAGAAAACAATAACAATTTTATTTACTTATAAAACTATGTAAAATGTAAGAAATATAGATAAAATGTCCTTTGACTTTGTCAGTTTGGTGAAATCTGTTAACAAAATGGAAAACCAAAAGATTAAAAACAACAGTCATACCTATTTTGATAATGATAACAAAATTTTCTCTGAACAGCGTCTAAAGCTCGCCTCCTAAAACGAACGGAAGGTGGATGCAATGGCAACTGAAGTACTACTATGATTCCAGGGAGGAAAAATGCAAAGAATTCATTTGGACCGGATGCGTTGGAAATGGAAACAGATTTCACGACTACAACAGCTGCAACTCCACCTGTTCAGGTGTCAAAGGTAAGAACAGTGTGCTCTGTTGAGTCTACACATAGTTTCAGATATTTACACATGTTCATATATCAATAACTCATTACATGTTCTAAAACCATTAGTCAGTGATACTTCTATCCAAAATACAGGACAGTTACATGTGTTTTCTCTAGACTTTGGTAATAATAAATATTTAAAATAGATGATTAATTCACTCATTCTTTGTTACTTAACACTGAGGACCAATCCTCTTAAATGTGCAATTTAGAAACTTTTTATAAAAAAATCAAACATATATAAAGGTGAAGGAGGAAATGCAAACCGCTTTGAAAATGAAGCAGAGTGCATGAGAAACCCAATGCAGAGAATATCTACCCTATGGATGGTATGATTTATAAGGACAAAAAAATAACTGAATAATTTATTGTGTTTAACTGATAACCTTCAGATGGTAAATATATGTCATGTATCTTTAATGACCACCAAAAGCAGATGTGACAAGATGAAAAATATGTCATTGTCCTACTTCTTTATTATCTGAGGTCTTCGGAGGATGAATTGTCTGACAAGGCAGAATCTTATATAGAGAGAGAGGAACATTTGTGGTTTGTTAAGATTTTCAGACTTTTATATGAACCATTTCTACATATAATTACTTCACAAGAGGCTGTAGGAACAAAGTGTTCACACTAAGCACCAGTCAGATGTCACCAAGTTCTAAAAATGAACTTCTCAAGTTCTCAGAGAATCAATTTTTAGTATTTGTAAGTTTGGTAAAATCTACTGGCAGCATGCCTGAGGCTTTGGTAAATGTTTACTGAGGCTTAAGATGTCTACATGTCTGAAAGTCGAATACCATCAAACATGTTGTGTTAGTATTTAAAATATTTGTGTTTAAATTTTACCTCTGATAAAAACCTTTAATATAATGACAATTAAAAATGCTAAAACAACCAAAACAAATGTTATGCCTATTTTGATGATGATGATGATGATGATGATGATGACGACGAGCACATTTTCTCTGAACAGCATCTAAAGCTTGCCTCCTAAAAAGAGCTGAAGGTGGATGCAATGGCAACTGTGTGAAGTACTACTATGATTCCAGTGATAAAAAATGCAAAGAATTCATTTGGACTGGTTGCTCTGGAAATGGAAACAGATTTCACGACTACAACAGCTGCAACTCCACCTGCTCAGGTGTCAAGTGTAAGAACGATGTGCTCTCTTTTTTTCTATACAGTTTCAGATATTAACACGTGTTCATCAATAAATCATTACATGTTGTAAAAACGAATTAGTCAGTGATAATTCTGTCCAAAACAACACAGTGATATGTGTTTATACATACTGACCTGAACTCCCAAAAAGTTGATTCTGCTCATCTGGAAGTAACGTTTTCAGTGGGAGAAACATTTCGAAAATGCTACGTCCAAATAAACAGAATCAATGTTTTTTCGATGTCCTTATGTAGATGATGGAGCATGCATCAAGACTGACATGAACGGTTTTGGATTTTAGATGGTCTTGAGGAGGATGAGGTGGATACTTCGACTGGTCAGTAGATCACATTCTTATTTAAAAAGAGACAATGTAGGATACGTTTGCTTTAGTCCAACCTGGTTGCCAACATAAATATATGTACTGTTTAACAGCTTTTGAAGATTCTGAGGGGTGAAACAACCTTTTGTCTTTAATGTCTTTAATCATTAAACAGGTCTTTTTTAAATTGCTATACTATGTGGAGTTTTGATTGTCCACTTTTAAGCAGTTTTTTATATAATTTTTATTTTTATATAATAATTTTTATTTATTTTTTATATATAACTTTTGTTTTCTTTTCTTTAGGCCCTTACTTGACTGGATAATTCAGGACAACATTTGACTCCATCAAATAATATTATGGTGGTCACTGATTCAATGTTCAACTTTTGATTTTTCTTCCTCGTGTATCTAAAAGTCTTATGTGATCCTCAATTTGACATTTTACTTAATCAACATTACAAATGTAAAGTAATGATTTTTTTATTCTATTATTTTTCTGAGCACTTTTTAATAACTACTTTTCATATTGACAATTTTTTTCTTGCCTTGTGTTATAACAAACTTAAAATTTTGTCTTTTTTAAACTGTTGGTCAGATACAGAAAGTAATTTCACGTGTTATGAGTTGTGTTTCAGCAGTTCTGGACACCTGTCACTCAGAAGCAGGAAAAGAGGGAAAAACACTCAACAACAACAGCAAACTTTTAGGTTTTCTTAGTATGAGAACCTAAAAGTGTAATTTTAGGTTCTCATACTTATTCACTTGTGCACAATTGCCTGAAGGTCTTTTAGTATTGTGGGCTCATAATTATTTAAATATAACAGCATTATCAGCTAGTGTTTTCTTGAAAACTGAACTAAATCTGAATGCATGTGCCAATTAAAAAACACCAGATATGTTTAAACCTGTTTTTGCACTGTGATGCCTTTTGACTCTGTTTTCTTGCTAGATATTCATAAATCTTACAATATTATGTTATGTTGCTTGAGTATTGTACTAGCTGCATAAAATGCATTCTCAGTATTCAGTGCCTTTTTAACAGTCCTAAAGGTTCATAAAATATGTTAATTGCCATCTACTGTTTATTATCCACTGCAGGAAATATTCTCAGTGTTGTTCTTCGTGTATTACCAAGCCTTCTTTTTAAGGTGCTTTTTTACTTAAAGACAAGACAGAACAAAGGCACACTTTGGAAAAGAGCCAGAGATTAATAATAACGATAATAATGATTGAATACATATTGATGTGTAAACACATAGTGAGTGAAAAAGGAACGCTCAGGGCATTATGGGAAGGCCCCCCCAGCAGCCTATACCAACTGCAGCATAAATACGGGAGGATTCAGGGTCACCCAATCCAGCTCTAATTATGTGCGCTACCAAAAATAAAATTTTGGGCCTAATCTTAAAATGTCTGCCCTTAATGTCTGTCTCCTGAATCCAAAGTGGATCCACAGAAGAAGGGCCTCAAAGCCAAAGGCTCTGAACTCCCATTCTACTTTTAAATATCCCAGAAACCAAAAGTAAATCTGCAGTACTCTTTTTGGGATGTTACTGAGGTTTTTAAGAGAAGATGGAGCCTGATTATTTAAGACTATGTAAGTGGTGAGAAGGATTCTGGATTTGACAGGGAAGTAATGAAAAGAAGCCAATATAGGAGAAATATGTGCTCTCTATTTCCAGCCTTTAGTCTTGTTGCAGCATTTCAGGTCAGCTAAAGGCCTTTAAAGTTTTTAGGAGTCTAGCCCAGAAGCAAGAAATGCATGAACTAGTTTTTCAGCATCACCTGAGACAGGAGATTTTATAATTTATTACAAATGCTAGATATGGGGTATTCATACTCATCACCATGTATTTGTTTTCTTTAAACAGGTGTGAGTAATGTGACAGCATCAAAATGCAATCTGGCTTAAATGAGAGGGCAGCACAAAGGTTGCCATGACGCTTACAGTGGCTACTCTCAACCACCTCCTGTCTGCTATCACCAGCGCCATTCTTATTTCCTGATTAAAGAATATCTATCTCTATAAATTGCTGTTTCAAGATAATCCAGATATGATTTTCTTTTGGTTAATGCAGCGGTTACTTCAAAGAAAGAAGGTCCTGGATTTGAATCCCGTCTTGTGCTCTTCTGTGTGGTGTTTGCATGTTCTCCCCATGTCTGTCAGCTCTCTCTGGCTACTCTGAATTCCTCCCCCATTTCAAAGATATGCATGGGTTTTAGGTTAATTGGTCATTCTAAACTGACTCTAGGTGCAAATGTAAAAATGAATGGAATTTGTCTCTATGCGTTAGCCCTGCCATGGACTGGCGACCTACTCAGGGTGTTGCCTTTCTCTCACCTTATGACAGATAGCATAGCCTCTAGCTCCCCCCACGACCCTGAATTGCATAAGAAGAGGAAAATAGTTGGATGACCTTCTTTTTAAAGCCTTCGGTAAACATACCACAGCAGACACGATGACGTTTTTATGAACATGTTTTACAGCATCTTTTATTAACTCCGGTGGCTGCTACAAACACACTCAGTCAACTGCAGCCTTCCAGCTCACAGCCCGACTCACATCAACAACAACGCAACCCTCAGGACCCAGTGCAGATTTTCAAGCCGGCGAGGCATGATTGCAGATGCCATGCAGGTGGGTCCATCGCTCCTGCAGTGGCACCGCAGACCACGCCCCATCACACCTTACATCAAAGATTATCATATATAAACACCCACTTTATACAATAAAGGTAATAAAGCTATAGCTCTGCCATTACCTTTGGAAGATGTCACTGTGCTATAGAAGGTCAATACTGATCACCCACTCTCACAGACAGACAGACAGACAGACAGACAGATAGATAGATAGATAGATAGACAGATAGACAGACAGACAGATAGATAGATAGATAGATAGATAGATAGATAGATAGATAGATAGATAGATAGATAGATAGATAGATAGATAGATAGATAGATAGATAGATAGA
>NW_005187436.1:3215801-3233213 GCF_000239375.1 Pundamilia nyererei | reverse complement strand
ATAGATAGATAGATAGATAGATAGATAGATAGATAGATAGATAGATAGATAGATAGATAGATAGATAGATAGATAGATAGATAGATAGATATTGCAAAGACAAGGAGCAAGATGAAGCACCTTCTGTTTTGGAGGTTTGTCTTTTCAGCTTTCAAAATCTGACATTAAGACATTCTAGGTACATAAAAAGTTTTTCATTTTACTTTTCATAACGGGCCAGGTTATTAGCACATAGCTTGATGTCTTCTCGTTGTTTTCTGTCAGGGTTATGTTTAAGCTTGCGTCTGAACTCCTGAAATTGTTATTTTGGTTATAATTGGTTTTTACTGACTTCATGTTCATATTATGACTTGCAAGTGAATAATGACTGTCTTCCATTTTGACCATTGGTATTTACTGCACATTTAATCCCTTGGAAATGGTATTTACATATGTCTGTGAAGGTTCTCAGTCATCCAGGTCATCATAGTCTAAGGAGTTTGGAAAGAAAAGCGTCTGGACTTTAAGTAGCTTGAAGACGTCCCACCTCTCGTCTGAGAAGCTTCTTCAGTTCTAAGGTCAAATGGTGGAGAGTCCCAGATTTTTGCCCTATAGGGGTGTCCCCTCCAGAGGAACAATTGACCCCCTAATGATCCTCTACCTAATCACACGAGCCAAGGTGTCACCACGGGTGTAGGTCACAATTAGCCAAGGTTTCAGGTGACCTCATTGTGAAACCGAGCCCCACCCTATCACGTGATTTCCTGAGGTCAGAAGGCCCAGGATGTGAGTGGGCGTTAAAGCGTCTGGGAAGGGATCTCAAAACTGGATTATAGATGGCAGACAGTTGGTGTCGTAAGCCACCGCCTCTGTTCAAAGATGGTCGTTCACGGTGGACATAGATGGCTTCTTTCACTCCTCTTTCAAACTATCTGTCTTCTCTTTCCTTGAAGAGTCACAAGACTCGGCTGTCCATCTGCAGTGAACGTTACTTTTAAAATGTATTCCTCTACAGATTACAGAATACATGCCCAAAAATGTATTTTGTAACGTATTCCGTTACATTACTCAATGAGAGTAACGTATTCTGAATACTTTGGATTACTTAATATATTATTATGCTTTTTACAACTACACAAATGTACTATTGCTGGTTATTAACCATAGGAATACCAACTAGATTTTTAAATCTTAATATAAAATAAGTAACAGTAGGGTGGACATTAGGTAAGGCACTTTTTGCAGTGATCTCGTATAGAAAACTATTCCGCGCATATATGAAACAGGTCTGCGGCTCCAAACCGTAAAGGCATGAATCCGTAAAGGGGCCTCTGGCTAATACGTCGGGTTCCGTGTTGGGCTTGTAGCCGAAAACTAGCTTTACTTTGTTGTCTGGGTTAACTTTGCTAGCGAGGGACAGAGAGAGGCGTTGAAAGGCTGCTCCAACGGAGCTTATTGTTTCGGAGGAAAACACGAACACGGTCGAGTCTTAATAGCTTACTTACAACTTGGCTCGTCAGGCACTCTTTCTGGCTGCAGTGGTTATTATTGTATTTACATGCTTCCAGCTCCCGTTTCTGCTCGGTGACAACTCGTATTTTTCGACTATTTTTCTCCTTCCCTCGCGTTTACAGACACATAACAGGTATGGCAGTCCATTCTCCCTGCACCATGGACTACACTGCCCATGACGCTACATTCTTTAGGGCTATGCCTGTAACACTCTGCCTATTGCCTTCATATTAAATCATTTTTGTGAATAATTTTAAAAAATATTTCTTCACGTCATTATGCAAGTAGGGGTGACATGGCCCGCGAGATTGAGACACAGGCATTAGAGCCTCTTAATGCGTGTTTTGTTAAAAATACAGAGGGCACAGGAAAATACTGCTGTGTAATCCATTCATTTCAACAAAGTAACTGTACTCTGAATACCACCTTTTTAAACGGTAACTGTAACGGAATACATATTTTGTATCTATTATACTCATATTTTGTATTTTAAATACGTAACTGCGGTACATGTATTCCGTTAGTCCCCAACACCATCCATCTGCATCTAAAGGACAAAGGTCACTCCTTCGAGCATGCCAATGTTCACTTTTCAATGTTCACTGAAGAAGTCACTTGGATGAGTGACGAAACATTTCTCCCACTGAAAAAGCTATGTCCAGATAAACAGAATCAACTTTTGGGGAGACTTGGAAAAAATTTTAATATCATCCAGATAAACAAAGATGAAAACATTTACAAAAATTCCCTAGTATATCGTTTACTAGAGCTTGAAAAATGGCAGGTAGTTAGTGAGTCCAAAAGGGATTACTGTGTGGCCTAAAGGAGCGTTGAAAGCTGTTTTCCATTTGTCGCCCTCCAAATGCAGAGATCGAGTTTGGTGAAAATAGTGGCCCCCTGAAATGGTTCAAAGGCAGAGTTAATGAGCGGAAGAGGGTATTTATTCTTTACTGTAATTTCATTCACGCCATGGTACTCAATGCATGGTCGAAGAGTCTTATCCTTTTTGCCACAAAGAAAAATCCTGCACCTACCAGAGAAAGAGGACGGATGGATGATGGCTGCTGCCAGAGACTCACAGATGTACTCTTCTATAGCATCCCTCTTTTCAATCTCCCTTTTCCCTCAGGCAATTATTGATCCTGAGTAAAAAGGAAATGACGCTTTTGAAAGATGACAGTTCATCGTGTGAGTTAACTCATCCTTCATTTAGTGAGTGAGCGCTTCAACAAACTCTTTGGAGATAGCTGTGCGAAAGAAACACAGTTCCATACACTTTTATGTATTTGAATATGTAACATAACTTAATGAAGACAAAATATGGACAATAATATATGGAAACAGTGACTACTCTAAACCAGCGGTCCCCAACCTTTTTTGCGCCACGGACTAGTTTGTGTCCAACAATATTTTCATGGACCGGCCTTTAAGGTGTCGCAGATAATTACAACAAAATAAAACCAGTACAAGTACCAAAAAAAAGAAAGAAGATTTATTAATAACACATGGGAAAATACCCAGGGAAACCAAGTTAATGATAAAAATGATTTAGAAAATTAACAATAAAAAACGATAAAACCCTGAAAACCATAAATTTCACACCTGAGCCTCGACTCTCGCGGCCCAGTATCAAATAACTCACAGACAGGTAGCAGTCCATGGCCCATGTTTTGGGGACAGCTGCTCTAAACCTCTTCTTTAACACAATGGGACCTATTTACCTCCCTATTTACCTCCACAAACAGCATTTTTACTTTGTGATTAAAAGGGACCCATCTATCTCTATAGTTTGCTGTTTCAAGTTATATTGACAAATATATTTTTCTTTTTAACCCAAAGTCTGAAAAAAAAAAAAAATGTTGTTCAAGAAACCAGTTTTTATAGATATGCTTTCACCCCTCTGCAGTCTCTAATCTCGTTGCAGTGGCAGTGCAGGGTCTTCCGGTGTTGCTTGGGATGAATTGCTAATAGACTGCACATAGTGAGGTTTGGATAAACTGACTCTGGCTGACTTTGGAGAGCTCAGGCAGCTATTTTAGCTAATTTATTTATTATGTAATTTCAAATAAAACCTCTTATTTATGAAACTCTGGTGTTGGTCTCCATATTTATGTTGCCTTTGAGTCAGGTTGTAACAATATATATAAAAACTGGTTTCTTGAAGCTTTGAGCCTTTCTTCTACTTTTGGATGCTCAGTTTGAAATTCAGAAGGTCATCTTGACCATATCTTCATAACCAAATCCATGAAGTTGCAGCAATGCGATACTTCTGTTAGCAAGCAGTTGAACAGCTGTACCTGAAAAAGGGTAGGTGAGTGTATATGTGTATGTTTCTGCTGTGTTGTACGCGATCACAATAACACAAAATAGGAGTGGCAATAACTGTTTTTAACTTCTTCTATACAGTAAAGGTAATAAAGCACTATGACTACCCTTTGTTTCGATTAAAGGTGTCCCCATTAGAGAAACTCTGGTCCAAAGGTCAGTTATGACCACCCACTCCCACTGTAGTTTATAACCTTCTCTCACTCCATGAGAGACAGCACAAAGGCAAGCAGCAAGATGACGGGCCTTCTGGTGTTGGGGATTGTGTTCTCAGCCTTCCAAATCGGCTATTCCAACATTCCAGGTATATAGAACGTTTTTTTCTTCTTTAACTTGCTAAACAAAAAGAATAGCCGAGCGCTTTTTTATACGTGAGGTTTACTTTTCATTTTCAACCAGGCTTTCAGCTCACTGAGCTCATCTTTAGTGAAAAATCACAAAGACTGGAGACTTGTGTTGCTGTTCTTTTTTGTTTAGTTTTTTAATATGTACATGATTGGTGACCAAAACTGAATCAAATAGATAAGCTTCACCTTCAGTCCTTTCAGCCCAACATGGCGATTCTGTTATCAGTTTTTCTGAGATGAGTGGATGAACTGCACCACGCACTGGTGCAGTGTGTGGAATCACATAGAGTGTTGCTTAGACCTATTTTAATCAGTTCAATAGGAAAAAAAATGTTTATATTTATTTTGCAAGTCTAACGAGACATAAGTCATGTAGCGACTTCCAACTGATGCCAACAATGACTGTTTTCACTCTGGCTGTTTACCATACTGTAAATGTTATTTACATATTCTTCACGACTGCACAAAGCACTGAGATCGTGTTTGTCTGCACCACAGAGTAATAGAATAGGAAAGGGTGCAGCTTTTCAGCACCCAGAAGGTAATAGCAGGTTAAATTAATGGATATTTAATTGAATTAAAGTTTAACTATGTTTATAAAAAGTTTGAAACCACTTCCTTACTGTGAAACCTATGAAGGGCGGGAGAGCTGAAAATGTGCCATAAATGATACTTTTTATTGCCATCATAAAAACAGGGAGTTGGTCTCTGCTGATGAGGTTAGTTAAACATTAGCTACATTTCTGTTTGAACATTATATTTTAGAGTATACTATATTATGTGTATTATTTGAAAACCAAAACATCTACTCAAATTTTTTTTTGCATATAAAATGTTTCTTACATTATGTTCTTTCTCATCCAACAGAATTCTGTCGACTACCTTCTGATGCGGGTCAGGGAACAAGCTTCAACTTTGCTGTGTATTATGATGTCAGCAAAGATCAGTGCAGTCCTTTCCTGTACAACGGTGAAGGAGGAAATGCTAACCGTTTCCAAAATGAAAGAGAGTGCTTGAGAAACTGTTCAGTCAATGCAGAAGATGTCTACCCTATGGATGGTAAGAATCATTTTGAATAAATCGTTTTCTAACCACTTACTACTTAATATGCAAAATCCAATCCAAACACACACAAAACATCTTCTGAAGAACTTGGGAACATAAACTAGCCCTGGCCTAGGCCAGACAACTCCTTCAGTGTAACTGACTGAGAGAGAAACTGACAGAAGAAAAAAGAAAAATGATCATTGTGTCGCATATTATCAGCACAAAAACCTTTTTTAACAGTTTTTCCCACATGCAATTTCTTTAAGTCCTAAGCAGCTGTAGGAAGGACAGGAGCTATTGAGTATTTGCAATGCGCCACCAAGTGGTGAAAGAGCACATCTTCCTAAAAATAAGTAAATCACTCGGGTCATTTGCCTTACAGTTATAATTAATCAATCAGTTAATTAGCAGCCATTGTTATGGATACTCTCAGTGATCAGTGACGATGATGTTTTCTCCCCACAGCTAGGAAAGCTTGCCACTTTAAAAAGATGGAAGGTACATGCAATGGAAAATATCTGAGGTACTACTATGACTCTGTTTATGACAAATGCAAAAGATTCCTTTGGACCGGATGCCTCGGAAATGGAAACAGATTTTTTGACTTTATCAGCTGCAACTCCACCTGTGCTGGCATCCATGGTGAGCACACACATCTCTCTTTTACTGTCACTGTTACATGTTAATATATCAATATGTTATTGAATATTAATTAATGAGTCAGTGTTAATTTTAAAAAAAACACGCAGTACGATAACATGTTTTTTGTTTGTTTTTTGTTTGAAGATGATGGTAATGAGGCAGAGGAGGATGAGCCAGACACTCCAATTGGTCAGTAGACACACTTTAACCTTAAAGGACATAATGTGAGAAAAACAGATTGTTTTAACTATTATGAGTCAACTTCTCACTAGCTTTTTACTTAGCACCGTATCCATTTACACAAACCTTATTGTTAAACTGCCACCCTCTTTAACAGCGATCATCTGTGGAGTTTTGCTTGCACTCATCGTTGTTGCTATCATTGGAACGGTGGTTTTCCTAACGCTTAAGTCAAAGTAAGAAGAATTTTGTTTGCCTTAAACGAAAAGAAAGATCATTCCTCACTGGTAATGGCAATTTTTCTACAATTACTTTAATACTCGTTTTACTTCCTGTAGGAAAAAGAAGAAGGGTGCTGGGAAAAGTAAAGAGCCCCAGGCTGATGCGCCTCTTCAGGCAGAGAGAGACATTGAAATGTCATAGAAAACTTCAAAGAGCAACGTTTAGATTTTACCAGCTTGGTTTTGGGCAATAATCCGTCCACTAGTTTTGATTTCCTTATAACAGTCATTACATTATTGAAATATTGTGTTTTATTTCATTTCTATCTCTTAATTATTTTTTAAGCTTTGATCAATAGAATTAGTCATTGTTAAATGAATAGAAAATAGATTGTTGTAATAGTAGCAATAGTTAAATAATCAAAAAAAAAAAACCCCTAAAAGACTTGCATCAATAATTTGGGGTCATTAGAACCCAGGCAGTGTTTTACACAAGCATTCAAACATAGGCAGGAGACAGGAAACAAGTTCACATTCGTTTGTTGCTTGAAAGGCTGTTAGTAGTTTGACCTCATAATATTTCACTGTTTCCAAAACTGCATCGACACCTGGGGATTTGATGAAAAAACGTCTGAGGTCTGAATGCACGTGCCAATTCGAAGCCCAGCACGTATATTTAGAACTGTTTTTTGTACAATGATGTCTTACGCACTCTCTGTGATTATGTTTTCTTACTCAGCATTCGTAACTCTTGCACAGGCAGTAATGATCTAAATATAAAAAACGCATTCCTTCCTATCTTCTCACATCTTCATATTCTTCATTTAGTATTGCTTTATTTTGTATTGTATTCAGGGTATAAAAAGTATTCACAGAACATGGAATGTTTGATTTTAATAAATGTGCTGGTAGAAATTGATCTTAATGTCTTTTTCTATTTTTTGTTAGTGAGGAGGGATAAATGTTCATAAAAGACTGGAAATATCCTGAGTGTTGTTTTACTTTACAGGGTGTTCTTCTTAAGGTGCTTTTGTACTGTTTGAGTTGGAGCAAAGTTGAAAAGTGATCAAATTCAACTGTAACATTGTCTGATTGGTTCAATAAAAGATGCTGTTTCTTTTATTTGGATGTTAATTTTTTTTCATTGTTAATTCCAGAAATACAGCTGGGATATATGCAGCTGCATTATTGGCTAGAATGTCCCATGCTGCAGAAGGTGACTTTTCTTTAAAATTAAAAAAACATGGGTCCTTGTCCAATCTCGTCATCTGCACCTCCATATGGCTAATTTTACAATTAGCTTTGGGCAAACAGGATAGAACTATTTGTAATCTGCAGAGAGGTAATCACATATTACATTGCAATCTTAAATCTTTTTCATTCATTGGTATTTCCTGACTTCCATGTGGGAATTATGCAAGTACACACATACAGTATCTGCTCTGGGCCTGATGCTGGCTGTAATGTGTACAGATGGACTTTGGTGTTTTCTTACGATCTAGGAGAGAGCTACACTATACTCACAGAATCAGGGGTTAGGGTAGATAATCAACATTCTTTTGCTTCATTTCCATGACTACGGTAGAAAAAATACAGCACACTTTCAGAAAGCTATGTGGGCAGCAGGAGCTCATTTTTTTTTAAAAATCAGTAAACAACATGTGAGACCACTACTTTATTAGGGTGAGAATAAGGGTGAAAATTACTATTCATCTGACCGCCCGCCTTTTGACTCGTGTGAAGAGACACCAACATATTACTCCGGTGATTGCTTCCCTTCATTGGCTTTCAGTGACTTTTAGAATTAAATGTAAAATCTTACTTTTGACTTATAAAGCGCTAAATGGCCACGCACCAAACTATTTGTCTGACCTTTTAGAGCTTTGTACGCCCTCTAGAGCCCTTCGATCAAGTGATCATTTACATCTTACCTTACACAAGTCTAGGATGGTTCATAGAGGGGATTGGGCGCTTGTGGTTGTGGCGCCGAATATGTAGAACGATCTACCTCTCCACATTAGAAAGGCCCCAACTTTCACTTTTTAAAAATCCCAACTTAAAACATATTTTTTCACTTTGGCTATCGATACTACATGAGAGTTACCAATTCTTTTTATCCTAATTTTCTTTTAATTTTCTTACCTGTTGTTGATGTTAATGTCACTGCTTAATTATTACTTTTTTTCTTTTGGTCAACTCTGTGTTGTCATTAAATGTGCTTTATAAATAAATAAATGAAATCTGCTTCTTAAAGCAAACCTCTAATAAGAGAATCACATGCATGGTCAAGATGTCCTGCTGAAGTTCAAACCAAGTGTCAGAAGGGGAAACAATGTGATTTAAGCAACTTTGAATGTGGCATGGTTGTTGGTGCTAGACAGACTGCTCTGAGTATTTCAGAAACTACTGATCTACTGGAATTTTCCCACAGACCATCTCTAGGGTTTACAGAGGATGGCCTGAAAAAGAAAATTTATACAGTGGCAGTTCTCAGAGTGAAAATGCCTTGCTGATGTCAGAGGTCAGAGGAAAATGGTCAGGCTGCTTCGAGCGGATAGGAAAGCAACAGTAACTCAGATCTTAGTTGTTACAACTGAGATATCTACAAGCGCATCTCTGAATGTACAACTTGTCGAACATTGAAGCAGATGTACTACGGCTGCAGACGACATCAAGTGCCACTGCTGACAGCTAAAGGTGGGAAAGAGAGACTTCATTAAAAAACTGGGACAACAGAAAAGTTGGAAAAATGTTGCTTTGTTTGATGAAACTTCTGCTGTAAAATTTGGAGGGCAGAGTCAGAATTTGGGGTAAACAACCCCAAAGCATGGATCTGTCAATGGACCAGAATTTGTGATGAATGTTCAATCTATGCCAAAAAGGGATTAAGGAAGCACTGAAGCCAAAACGGGGTCCAACCTGGTACTAGAAATGTGTAACTAATAATGTAGAAGTGAGTGCATAATAACTTTTAATAATGGGGTGAATGCGTTGGGACCTTTAAAGGTGAAGAAAGATGAACCCTGCATTACTGCTTATTACTTGACACCTTCTGCAAAGGGGACCAGTGTCAAGATCTAGTTTTTCTTTGTTATTTCACTTTATAATGTATTCATGTGGAGCATAGTCCTAAATAAGGTTGTGTTTAATGGAAGTGCTAAAGTAAGTGCTGTTTCAGCGTTGGAGGTGTGATGTGAGGACTTATTTAGAAATTATAAGCAGATGGCGGCTCACAAACCTTTATCCAGGAACCTCAAGTTATGCTGGCCATGTGACCTACCCTGGCTCATAGGAGTATGTCTATGTGCATAAAACTCTTGTAGTACATCTCTGCTGATGATATAGAAAAAACGTAGTTTGAATCAGTTTAATCCTCCTCTTTCAGAAGGACCAAAATTAAGTGCAAAATTGTTTAAATGTGTGTTAGTGAATTAACAGGCCTTTTAGCTATGTGTAGATTATATTAGAAACTATTCTCCAATATTCAAAAGGCACATGTTGCAGTTTCAGCTAATGTGGTCAGCGGATTAAGTCCCTATTTACTGACTACTTTCTACATTTAAAGACACTGTGTAATAGGTTCATCTGTTAATTGTTAATGGTAAAAGTTCACTTTTTTCATAGGTTACTTAATCAGTGATATTTAATTTTAACAGACCATGAAGCTTAACAGGTAGAAGTAGCATCTGTCCACGTTTATTCGGTTATTAAATGGTAACAAAATTAAGTAAATTTTTAGGTATGATTGAATAATAGTAATTTTTCATCAACATCCCAGTTGACCAGAATGATATCCACATAAAAAAAATCTTAAATATTGATAATCTTGTATCGTCGCGTTTTACAAAATTGATGTAAAGTGGTCGTGAGGCCCAAGAAACAAATTATTACATTTCCCTAATAATTTGGCAAACAGTCTCTATCCTCAGATTTACTACAACTCAAATCCCAGCGATTAATTGCAGAGTTACGTGGTGACACTGTTAAAGTTTTTAAACGTTAAAGTCCCCTTTGTCACCTACAGGACAGCACACGATGCCGAAACACGAAAATAGACGTCATCACAAGCTCGCATGCGTGTTGGCGACCGAGGTTTAAACAAGGGAAACTTACTAATGACCTGCGACGAAAAACATAACAAAACAAAACGTTATAGAGGACGTGGCAAAAATTGATGTTAATATTTGTGTAACTACTAAGAACATAACCTTTACTAGTGTTATAAGCTACTTATGCGTTTACATGCAATTTCAAAATGAAAATAGCTGATGTTTTGTTAAAAACTGGAACATCAAAATATCAGTAAACATGAAAGAAAGAGCTGCTGTCCCAAGGTCGATTTACAACGTGGCTTTGGCCAGCTTTAAGCAGCAGTTAAAAGGGGGGGGGGGGGACGAAAACGGAAGTGGTGGGAAAAATTCTCTGGTTAAGTTTTTAATCTTTGTCTGTGTGTGTGTGTGAGCCGGCAGACAGTACGTCACTTCCTCAAGTTATTTCCATTTGTTTGTGGAAAGCGCCAGCAGTTATCTGGTACCTCTTAACACCAAGGATAAGGTTACGATTTCATCTTACAGTATGTGCGGGTGGAAGCAGCGGCTCTTTTTATTTATGTAAACAGTTTTAATGTGAAATTATGGAAGCTATACAATAGCTGCATAACGCGTCGGCGTAAGCAAAAGCAGGAAAACGTGCGTTCGCCACCAGAAGTAGTAGATCTGCTAACGTTAGCTAGCTAGTTTTAGGTTAATTGGCTAACTATTGTTAGCTTCCCGGGTCCCGGTACCGTTGGTGTGTTAGTGCTGGTTATAACGTCGGTTCACTCACAATCGTGAGCTGATGGAGTGCCCTCATCTGAGCTCAAACATAAGCGGTGCCTTTGATTCTTCCAGGTTCCCTAACGGTACTCCGTCCTCCTGGTGTTGCAACGGTAAGAGGAGCGTTTTTCTGTCTTTCATTTTACTTCAGTAAAATTAATTTCGTTGTACATAAGCGTAGCTCGGTGCGCAGTATTTTTGGATGCCAACTTGTGAGCAGACTGCCATATTTCTGTCTGCTAGGTAAGCACTAGCCACGAGTCAACAGCAGATATAGCAAGGGCAAATCACAATTCGCCATATCTTTATGGCTGTTGAGAGAATTATTCATTTACATATGCGAGTTCATTAAACGGAATCATCTTTTATGTTCAGTTTGCAGGTCTAATAAAAGTCCATGGATTTGCCTTACCTGTCTGATGGTTCATTGTGGACGGTGAGTTTTGGTTTTGTTTTGTCCGCTAAACCGCCCTCTTAGTAATTTTATTAAGGAAGCTATTGACTTTGGGACAAACAACTTCAATCATTCAGTCACTTAAGGACTGTAGACTGCAGCCGGTGGTCACTGAGATGACTGTGAAAAAACTGAAAAACCCTCAGTTGTGATTTTAATATGATCGATCCTACTGGCCCTAGCCTGTGCTTATTCTGTTTAAAAAAACGTAAAAAAAAATATTCTGCCAAACCTTCTTTTTTTTAAACAAAAAATGTGTTTCCAGAATTCAATTCACATTTGTAAGCTTTATAACACAACAGACACTTGTTAAACTTCTGGGACGGGAAAAAACACTTCTGATTTTAAAACATTCCCCTTGTGTAATTGCGTAAAACCTTTTAACTAAAAATAAATACATTTTTGAGCATAACTATTGAGTCATTTCAAGGAAATTCCAGATGTGTGTTTATAAAGCTGTCTCTTTCCTCATAGATATGTCAATGGGCATGCAAAGAAACACTTTGAAGAGAATCAAGTCCTTTGTGTTAGTCAAAGGAAGGGTGAGAAACATGAAAAAGAGAAAATCCATCATTCTGTTTGCATGGACTGCAGCAGCTACAGTGTGTTTTGGTAAGTGTTCTCTCTGACTACAGTCTGACTCATCTCTTACCAGTCAGAGGATTGTGTTGTCATTTAAAAAAAAAAAAAAAGATCCAACTTTATTAAAATCTGTATCGATTGTAATAATTTCTTCCACATTTCTATGCTACCGGAGAAAGATGTAACAATATTAGTATATTTGTAATAATAATATTTTGTTGTTAATGTGTATTTAATAGTTACAGATGTGATGAATTTGTTGTGAACGACACCAAACTTGGGCAAGTGCAGAAGTTGCGGGAACATCTTCAGAGTTTAGAAAAGTAAGTATTAAACAATATGTTCCTCATTTTACTGTCATGGTTGCCTTTTACTGTTTAAAAGGGACAACTTTTTTTGATATCTCAAGAGTAGGGCTGCAATGATTCATCGAGTAGTTCGATTATAAAAAATTGTCAATGCTAATTCTTTGCTTCAATGGTTCATTTAACACACACACACACACCATTGTGTTAAATGATATAAATACGAGTTTTTCACCTGCATTTGTCACGAAAAACAGAAATTCAAACATATTAAGGACCAGCATGTGAATAAAAAGTTTGACAACATTAAGCCCACACAGCTCCCAGTTTTGAACAAAAACACAACAGCAGCAGTGATGATGATGCCGACATAATTAAACGCGTAGCTGGAGTTTGTATACAGAGGTGGAGCCACGCTGAGCTCTGACTGAGTGAAAGAAAACACAGGAACAGTGATCATAGGAACAGTGATCACCAATAAAATCCTTACTGGGAAACAGCTAGCAGGAGGTCGTCATCAAAGCACCTGATCAACAAACTCAGACAAACTTTGTAGCTGCTCCATCCACCGCCATTTGTTTTACACCGCGCAAAAATCTGCAGTAAACCTCCAGAAGTTGTATTAAAATCTGCAGACGAACTGTTAACTTAGTCTAACACCATGTTTAAATTATACAGCTTACTGAAGGCTGTTTTTACATTGAAGTGAAACCTGCAGCAAACAGGGATGAGTCTAAAGGGGGGATGGAGTGTAGTAAACTATAATAATTTCAAGGCTTTTGTAACACTGTTCAGATTGAAATTGAAGTAATATAAAATATTGTATTAATTAAATAGCTTTTTTTAAACAATACAATGAAAAATGTACATGGGCCAGTACATTCTGAGTCATTGTCTTGGTGGTTGTTAAGCTGGACACTGAATTATTATCAGTATTAATTAATGTCTACAAAACGTCTGTTTCGACAACACTAAAACATCAACATAGGAAGAGCCTTCCAAGAATACAGTAAAGGTAAGTTTTTATGCCTTAGTTTAGTTTTAGAATCAGAATACTTTATTGATCTCTAGGGGAAATTATTTTGGTTACAGTGCTCCAGTATAAACGGTAACAAAGACAATACACTAAGTAAGAAATAGACACAATATATACATGACTTGTATGCATATAAGTCACTATTGATAAATAGCTGAATAAGAGGAGAGCATGTGCAAAAAGGGTGTAGCTATTGCAGTATACAGTGTGTTAAGTGGATGAGTTGTACAGGGAGATGGCCACAGGCAGGAATGATTTCCTGTGTCATTCAGTGGTGCTTTTTGGTACTCTGGTGCTCCTGTGACTGACCAGCATGTCATGCAGTGGGTAGGAGGTATTATCCAACATTGTCTTTATTTTGGACAAGTTTGCATATACATCTTGTTTTATTCAAGTTTGACCTTTGACTCTACTTGAGATTATTTCTGTAGTTCTGCATTAAACAAAATGTTTAGTTAAAAATGTAATTCAATATGGCATGTTTGTACAGTCAGAGAGTTTAGTTTGTTTTTTCATTAGAGATTTTGTAAAACAGTTCAACTTAAAAATATTTCAGTATCGATAGATTACTTGAATACTAAAATAATTGATACCTGCAGCCCTACTCTAAGAGTATGCTAGGCAAGTTAAGACATGCACCAAAGTAATCTGCTTTATCCGGGTGACGCAAGTAATCTTTTCTGCTTACAGTTCAGCACTAATGGGTGAGCGACAGAGGAAAAGGAAACTTCAGGACAGCCCAGCAGGAGATGGCAAGCTGTTAAAAGACAGTGTAAGTAATAGTTCAAGGCAAATGTTTGCTGCCTTGAAAAAAGAAGTAAAGATAGCAGCTACTTCAGAATCACACTCCCAGCACAAAAGACTGCACCACTCTTAAAACTTTTACAAGACTATTTTTTACACTGTGGTGCAGGGCTTCAATTAAATGAGTCACAGCGTCTTTATAGAGCTGTACGCCAACTGACTTTAAATGTTAGCTTACAGCAGAATTTTTCCATATGGCTTTAAACATGCACATATACTCGTCTCTCTCAGGATGGCGTGGCTCTAGGTGCTACAGGCCTGCGCAACCTTGGAAACACATGCTTCATGAATGCCATTCTGCAGTCCCTCAGGTAAGTGCACTGAGGACGAGGTATGTGGGTGGTGAACTGAGTCTGTGGCACGATTCAGTGGCTCTGCCCCTGTAGAGCCAGGGCCCCACGAGCAGTCATCCTTTATTAATATAGTCTGGGGCACAGTTAGGGGGATTACAGAGGCTGCTTGGAAACAAGACACAGTCAAAGGCCAGGTTTCCCTGATAATACACATTTAGTCACAATGCTAAAGGATTAGAGCAGTGGGGTTCCACATTTACAGACAACGAAGCTAGTATTCTTGCAAAATATATTTTTTCTTTTTTTTTCATTTTCAATATATTGATTAGTAATTTGAACATCTAAAAAATGTCACGAATAAGCAAATTTGTTGCTTTGAATTTTATTTTGTCAGGTTGTCATCACCTGGCAACTTCTGCTGCCTCTTTAAAGTCAGTGAATAAATAATTAGACAGTTTCAGCTGTAGTTTTTTTCATTCATGGTTGCCAACAAACATGAAAACAAAGGTTAAAACCTTGTGTGGACCACAGCATGTTTTTTTCAGGTTTTCCACACTTACTCTTGCTTTAAAAGTCCAAAGGTTGGATGTATGTTAGGTTCCAGCATCATCCCTTCAAATATGAAGTTAACTTTGTTTGAAAGCATGTACATATATTGTATGTAACTTTGAGCCACACCTCTTAATCAGTGAATTCAGACCCTTTAACATAGCTGTACAGTATAAAATCAAGCACCTATCCATGCACTCTTCCTTTACCAACATTTGTGAAAAATGTATCCAACTGTGTGGGAACCTTTAGAGAAGGGAGCTCGACTGTCTCGCAGAGCCCGACCTCAACCCTATTGAATAACTTTGGGATGAATTAGAGTTTAGATTGCAAGCCAGGCCCTCTTGTTAAACCTTAGTGTCTAACCTCACAAAGGCTCTTCTGGATGAACGGGCAAAATTGTCAAAAGCCTGTTATACTGTATCTGCAAATAGATACAGAAGCTCCTGCAGATGTTGTCACCCAGTACGTTTGTGCATATAGTGTATTTGGAACTTGGATCCTCGATCCCTATAGTGAGGTGATCTGGTAGGTGTGTTATACTGGGGTATTTTTACTAGAAGCATTTCCATATTTTCAGGATAACACTGCTTCAGTTCATGGGGCATACTGGGACATTGCTATTTCAATTAAAGGTTTAGAGACTTTTAGAATGCGAAGGTGCTTTGAACCTGTTCTCCCAGCGTTTAATCGTCCAGCATTTTATTTTGACACTCTCCTGCTCTTTCCTTTAATTCGTGACCTGTCGGCTGTCTGCTGATGTTACGTTTGAGACGACTGATGGCAAAATTTGTTTCTTTGACAGCAACATCGAGCAGTTCAGCTGCTATTTCAAGGAGTTGCCTGCTGTGGCTCTACGCAGTGGTAAGACGGCAGGAAGAAGGATGTACCACACCCGCAGCCAAGGGGACAACAGTGTGTAAGGTCCTCTTCTGAAGGAGGGACGATTTATGGGCAATAATTAACGTTAATTTCAGCAAGTAAAATTGGCAACATTGTTAGTTGTGAGTGGTTCTGTAAGGCATCCAGTTCTAATGTTATTGCTGAAAAGGAAAAGATGGGTAGGCAAATGAAGAAGAAAAAATCAGGTATAATTTAAAAATCCAGAAAATTATTTCGGTTAAGTCTAAAATAAAGTTTCTTTATGTTGAACAGATCTTTGGTGGAGGAATTCAGGAAAACTCTCTGTTCCCTATGGCAAGGGAACCAGACCGCCTTCAGTCCAGACTCCTTGTTTTATGCCATATGGAAAATCATGCCAAGTTTCAGGTACACCCACATTGTAAAAACTGTTTTCTATAAGTTAAGCTGCTAATGCAGAGCAGGAAACTGTTTCCGTTTCACTTCTGTTGTTGTTCCGAAGTGTTACCGTTTTTAGTCACACTACTAACAAAGGTGCATTGTGTTTCAAAAAACTGCAATAAACCATTGTGAGTCATTGCATGAATGCAATTTAAAGCTGTGTTTGTGTGTGCAGAGGTTATCAGCAGCAGGATGCCCATGAATTCATGCGTTACTTACTGGACCACCTCCACAGGGAGCTACAGTACAGCCGTAACGGGGCGTCTCATCCAGTCTCACCTCAGGATGGAGTCAGACTCTCTAGTACAGATGGCAAATGCTGCACGTGAGTCCTTCTAACCATACACTGATTTTGCTTTTGTTGTCTCAGCGGGATCCTGAATTTTTTTGCATATAGTTAATATTTCCTACTTTTTTCCAGTTAACACAGACTAGTTGTAACAATATACTATCGGCATGACCATATTTAGCAGTAAGTCACTATAACTTGAATGTAAAAGCTACTGCATGTTTTTTTTTTTTTATTCTTTACAGAAATGGGACCGCCAGTGTTGTGACATCCATTTTTGGTGGTATACTTCAGAATGAAGTCAACTGCCTAATTTGTGGGACAGAATCTCGAAAGTTTGATCCATTTCTTGGTAAGACATAAACGAAACCACACACTGAGCTGCTTTGTTGTCCCAAAGTTCATGTGTCAGTGTTTGGCAAGATAACACAAAAATAAATTTGGGTTTCTGTAGCAAATCTTTTTATTGTTGCTCTACATCATGAAGCAAATAAATGAATGAAAAGCCATTTATTATAGAGTTATAGAGTTAAACTTGATATAGCCTGATGGTGCGTGACATGTCATGTTTTTCCCCTTGTGTGTTTTTTACTCAGATCTGTCTTTGGACATTCCCAGTCAGTTCAGACAAAAGAGAAATAAGGACCAAGAGCCAGTGCCAACATGCACTCTACGTGGTAAGTTTCTTGTAGTCAAAAATGATCTTTTATAGGCCTAGTTTCAAAGTTTGT
>NW_005187436.1:3201156-3215301 GCF_000239375.1 Pundamilia nyererei | reverse complement strand
TGCTTTTAATGGCAGATAATACAAAGGCCAGAACACACCAGCTAAAGTTCATAAAAACTGCAGTAAATGTTTGCAGAAATTTGCTGGCTCCTAAAAACTCACAGTGCTGTATCAGTAAACACTTGTACAGCCAGTGATGATCGTCTTTTTCCATTTTTCTGCTCTTACGATTTTACGAAATTACCATTGTGGAAATTGTTGGTATCCAAGTCAGTGTGGTAGGAAAGATCACAACAGGAACGTAGTTTACTTATGCTAGTTTGAATTTTTTGTAATGAAGCATTATAGTTTTGTTACTTAAAAAAAAATAAATTTGAAAAAAGTAACACACATTTATCTAAATAAGAATTTATATCAACACAATGGTAAAAACACATTGTGGTTGTTGGCAGTGACACTGATTGTGATTGGTTGATGGGGCTGGTGTCCTAAAATGTACACGAGTGCTCTGATTGATAATAAAGTATTAAAGAAATATGCTAAATTATTAACAGTAGTGCACAGACCTGGGTTGTTAAACTACCATCTGTAGCAAATGCATTTTTCATTATTGGATCAGTGGTTACCACCTGCATTTGTGACTTTCTGATAGATCTCCAGCTGGTTACGTAGGAGGTCCGTGCTTGTGTTCACAACTTTGCAAGATGCTGTGATGGCTGATTCACACCTATGTCTGATTCGGGGACATGGAGTGTCTATTTCATTTCATTTCAGAGTGCAAACAGTTTTATACTGGGCATAAACTGCTTTTGATTAGATCTTTATGTAAGGTCTGGAATTCAGAGTACTTGTGACAAGTATTAATCTTGTTTGTCTGAATGCTCCAGAGCTTCAGGGGGTGCTATTCTACAGCAAATCGCTTTTCTGACCGCTGTGCAATAAGTATGTCAGTTTTTTGTTATAATACGAGAGCTTCTCCTAACATACAACCACAATTCCTAAGTAGTTGGGACACTGTAAAATGCCAATGTCTCATAAATCCATATTTGATTCATAATTGAACATAGAAAACACATCCAGTGTTTAAACTGAGAAAATGTACCTTTTTAAGCAATATATACGGTAAGCGAATTTTATATATTTTATATATAGCAACACATCTCAAAGGAGCAGAGACAGGGTTACATATAAAGTTTAGCATTGTTTTGCTGAAATATGCAAGGCCAACCTTGAAAAAGATGTCATCTGGATGCTCTAAAACCCATATGTGCCTTTCAGTGTTGATGGTGTCTTTCCAAGGCCTATTTCAAGTTCCAGTCACTCGTGCACTCCCATACTGTCAAAAAGGATTTCAAATTTCGATTTGTCTGATTTGTCTGTCTTTTAAATGAGCTTTGGCTGAGAGAAAACTGCAAGGTTTCTTGATCAAAGTCACATATGGCTGCTTCTCTGTATGATGGAGTTTTCCATGACAGAATCATGTCTGTTTTTAATGCATTGCTGACTGAGTGAAGATCACCACATCCAATATGGATTTTAAGCTTTGTCCCTTTGTCTCCAAATTCTGTGAATCCTTTCATTATTATGTACTGCAGATAAAGAGTTGTTACACATTTTTTTAGATGCCATTTTTTGTGGATTGGTGAACCTCTGTCTACTTCTGAGAAATTCTGTCACTCTAAGATGCTCTTTTTTTGCCCAATCATCTGTTGCCAATTAACTGGATAAGTTGCTAATTGCTTCTCCGGCTGTTCTTTTAATGGGGCATTCGTGTATAAGCCAGAATTCAGGATTTTTGAGTTCCCATATGGAATTTGATGTGGAATGCCCACTCAGCTTTTATCTCTCATTAGGAAAGTCGGCAGAGCCCACCAACCCTGAGATTTGTACTCCAAGATGGAGTTGAACGTAAACAGTAGTAAAACTTTTTTTTTTCTTTTTTGTTTTTACATTATTTTGGAATTGGGTTTGTACTTTAAAATTATTAGCAAACATAAATCTTTAATGTTTGTGTGACTTTTTTTTTTCAGTCCAAGAGCTCAGTTGCAGATCTGCTCCTTTTGCTCTGTCAACAGATAAAAATAGTCTTGTACATTGTTCTTCACACAGAAGGTCAAACAACACATGTACACAAATACAAGTAATGAGTGAGAGCTCGGGATGTTGGCAGCTAATTTGCTAAATAACAGGAAAAACTGGTCTAGTCAAAACGACAGGAAAATCCTCGGAAAACATTAAGAAGTGAACAGAATTTAAATGGAGAACTTTTAGCATTTTTCCTAGAAATTATTTTGTCTATGAAAACAATAATTTTCCCTGTTAATAAAATCATGTTTTAATCCTCACTAAAAGTGTGACACATCTTAAACCATTGCAAACACACACTGAGTGAGATTGTTTTGGCTCTGTGAGTTCAGCAGTGCTAGCAGCAGTGACCTTCTTTTCTGGGAGCTTCCACATGAAGAATGTGGTCACACCTGGCCTCGGCTGCTTGGCTCTAATCCAGTTTATTCCGGCGAAGCTGATATACAACTGCTTTGTTTTATTTTTTGTTTGTTTGTTTTTTAAAACATCAAAATACTGCAAAACAGCCTTGTTACCATGGTTGTTACTTGCTTTAATCTGTTCAACTGCCATCGAAAGTGTGGTGAACTGGAAGTGGTCAGTGTCCCTGTATCCCAGCTCAACCAGTAACTGCTATTGTACATGAATAAAATAAGAAAAACAGGCTTAACTGACTCGTAATTCTGGTACTGACTAGATCAGGGGTGGGCAATCTCAGTCCACGAGAGCCGGTGTCCCTGCAGGTTTTAGATGTGTCCTTGAACCAACACAGCTGATTTAAATGGCTAAATTAGCTCCTCAACATGTCCTGAAGTTCTCCAGAGGCCTGGTAACGAACTAATCATGTGATTCAGGTGTGTTGACCCAAGGTGAGATCTAAAACCTGCAGGGACACCGGCCCTCATGGACTGAGATTGCCCACCCCTGGACTAGATAGTGCAGCAGCGTTTAAACACGTAGTCCATTAATCGCGTACATCTCTACTCATAACTGAAGGAGTGTAAACTGTTTTGATTATTATCTGTCTGCCAGTTTGTGGCTTGTATCCACTTCCAGGTGATAAGGGCATTTCCACAGCATTTTCCTTTTGCTCTGTTGTTTTTGCAGCCAGAGAAGTCATTACCAGGGAGCTGCCTGTATGACCTTGTTGCTGTCGTGGTGCATCATGGATCTGGGTGAGTAGTTTAACATTGTTGAGTCTGGCTTTCCTGATTTGTTAGATGGCGTAAAATGCGGTAATTACACAGCTTTCTTAGTCAAGAAGCATCCATGTTTAGAGGTCATGAATCAAAGCTATAATTAATGACTGATTTAACTTGATGACTAATTATTTCCTCTGGATAAAAGGGCCAGCTTGATCCATGTTTTGTTTTTTTGGTTTTTTTTGTACAAGTGTATTTTTTGTGTTGTAGAAGAATAAGGAACTAAATCCTAACATGCATTCAAGACTGGGCTATGGATCTGTGCATTATTATCTGCCAGCTTTGAGTTACTGTATAGCCGGATCACATCCGCTTTGTGAAAGCTGCAGTTTAAAAATTTATGTAGCTGCTAAAAGGCATTAGGCTGCAAGTCCTTGAAAACACATTTAGATTCAAACAGAATCAAGGTGCCTTTTTCTTTGGCCTCTAGGTGGCAGTGTTGCACTGCTGATATATTGTCGAGCTGAATTCTCCCCTCTTGCTTCAGCAACCATAGATGAAGTCTCACATGAAAGCAGGCAGCAGAATATGACGTGTGTTTGTGTTCACAGGGTTGGGTCGGGGCATTATACAGCGTACGGCAGCCATGAGGGTCACTGGTACCACTTCAACGACAGCACAGTGACTCTGACCAATGAGGATACAGTGAGGAAGGCCAAAGCCTACATCCTCTTCTACGTAGAGAGGACTGGTCAGGTGCCCTCTGACACAAGCGCATCAAACAGCACAGCCACGAATAAGCCTGCCGTGGACGCTGCAGCTGTGGACAGTGTTTCTCCAGAAATAGTTTCTCAGGACACAGTCGTAGCTGATACGGTAGCTACAGATCTGGATTTTGCGGACGCAGCATCGTCACACGAGGACGTCGCGGGCGAGAAAGAGGAGGTAGATGTGAACAAAGACATGGCTACACTGGCTGAGGGTGACACAGTATCAGTGAAAGCTGCAGCAGATGCAGATACCTCAGACAAGGCTGCAACAGAAGAATCTCACCAAGCTCTACAAACTGTTGCACAATAAACAATTCTTTGAGATTTCACTGCCTCAGACCAGCTCGTGACTTTTGTTTCGACTTCACCTCAATCACATTTGTCACCGTGCTTGATTATAATTTTCACATAACATTCACATTTTCACTCTTGTGTTATGATTTGTTTGAAAGCGTCATGTTTTAACTTGCTGCTTAATTTGTTTAGTAGACTTTTTGCATGTTTTCTCTCGATGATGTGCCCTCATACCGAGGTAGACTTCTCCATATCCAATAGATTCCAAAGGTGATCGTTTAAAGTTTAACGTATTGAAGCTTTAGCCTTGGAAAACCTCAGTTGGTCCAATGTTTAGCCTAGACTGAAGAGATTCATTGTCAAGAACACTGTGTAATATTTGGCATTTCTATTGTTTTTAAAGTTTCACATGTCATATTTTTCACCTTAAGAGCCCAGTAGTTCTGTTTTCCAGTCATTAGAGGATATTTTAAGATTTAGAATGCAATGCATTTGACTGACTGGTGCTCATTAGGGCTTTAGAAAGTTGTTTTAACTTCTTGACCAGAACCAATGTAAAAAGAAGGTATCATTCTCAAAAAGTTTGCCTGTACTGATGCTGGAGTATCATGTAACATTTTATGTTGATTTGAAATGGCCATACACGGGGACCTGAAGTGAAATTCTCTTCAAATGTGTACCAGGCAACACGAACATGACAGAATACAATGGAGAACATTTTATTAAGATGTTTGTGTCGGGCTGTTTTTATCATCGACGGCAACCGGCCGACCCGCTGCAGTAAAAGGCAAACAAGACGCCACGGTTCACGTTAGGTGGTGGTTGCTGCACTGTCACAAGGAAAGATGGGTAAGACCAAAACTAATAAAGTGAAGTTCCAAGTTAAGATTTTGCAGGAGTGAATATTGAAGAAAAACATGTATAGAAATCTGTTCATTAGTCAGGAGTAGGGATATTAACCTAGCGAGCAGCTCTGGAGGAATTAAAGAACTGCATCACTAATGTTTCTACACTAGCCTCTATTTTTAAGCTTATACTGCGAATCTATTTTCTAAACAGGTTCATGTACTTTATGCAAATTAAACATCATCAAACTATTTGACGCGCATGTTAGGAACAGTTTTTTCCTTTTGTGTGTGTTTACAGTAGACACATGCATACTAAAATATATTTCATGTGTATTTCCAGTATACAACTGTCTCAACACCCTTATTATGCCTTGTAATGATTAACTGGCTTTGATATGACCCAAGTAGGACTTCTAAAATGAGAGCCTTTAAGTTGTCTTCCCCACACAAACACACACACACTCGCAGAGTCACCCTCCCCCCGGCACACGTGCCACCCAGTGAGCCGTCTCACTCTGGCAGGAACAGGCACTCCTGTATGCTGAGGAGCAGCTGCTCTTTATCGCCTGCACACAGGTGGCTGCGGTTTGTTATTCTGTCCCCATCAGTGATACAAGTGCCCCCCTTGTTTTGTTGTTTCAGATTTTTTGATTATATCCCAAATGTGGAAAAAACAACGTTGGAGATCTTGTAAGGGGCGTCGTGACACGGTGACGCAGAGTACAGAATGTGATCCGCCTTCCAGCAGTGGAATTTCCCAGTGTCCTGCTTTTTTGTAGAGATCGCCGATAAAGAGTGACGTAGAAAAAGCTGGCAAGGAAGTGTGGAGTGATGACATGGGCTGAATGGTATTTTGCATTTTGCCAACTCTGTACGTCCTCTGCGAGCCAACTGAACAAACACACTCTGAGTTGTAGTACTGTCTGTTCCTTGAGGCAAAGTCCTGCGTACGGCTTGTGACTTTCACTCACATGAAGCGTTTTCCACGTTATGTGGCTCTCTGATGGTCTCGATCACAATGCAGGGAATGCAGATCCCTTTGAGTACATTAAATACAGACTTTTTTTAAACATTGGTACATTTCGCAAAGAATCATTTAATGTAAAAATTTGACACTGATAAATCATCCCATTATTTTTCACTACCTCTGTTTTTAAAAGTATCACAGAATTTTTTCATAATTCTTGAGGTGTTTTAGGTTTGTTTTTTTCCCTCCAACTTGACTCCTAACCGTAGTTGTTGCACGGGTGTTTCTGCACTACCCAGTGAAGGTGTTTCTCTTTTTTTATGTCTCTTAGTGTGTATCTGAGAACTAGGCCAGGACAGTGTAAACATCTGGCTGAATCCAGCACTTGCTGCCTGTTGAGAGCCATGACAGATGGAAAGGGAGCGTATGGCTCAAACACTTCCATCTTTGACTGCACAGCAGTTGTCTTCCCAAAATAGCCCGTGCTCTACGGCCTTATATGTGCAGGCCTGTGTGGTGTGCCTGAGGGGGCATCATGTATCTAGGCCACACAATACGGGCTGTGGGCTCATTGTTGCTGCTTACCAGCAGGCCTATCACTGCCCCAGGGACGAAGCCTATCTCTATGTCTCAGGACAACACACCATGCATCTCATTCAGCTCAACCGTGAGTGTCTCCTTCACCTTTTCTCCTTCCTGGACAAGGACAGCCGGAGGAGTTTGTCCCTCACCTGTCATCAGCTGCGTGAGGTCTTCCTGGACCCCTGTCTCTGGAATCTACTCCACTTCAGCTCCCCTTGTCAGCTCAGGAAGGACAACTTTGTGCTGGGACCCTCGTTGCGTTACTTAACTATTAGTTGGTACTCCAGCATGGTCCTGCAAGTGTGCAACATCGAGGACTGGTTGAAGAGCTCGTTTCAGAAGAACATCTGCAGTAAACACGAAAGCCTGGTCAGCACGTTCCTGGCCCATGTCTGCTATATGTGAGTGTTTGTGTGTGGCTCTACCCTGCTGTGTTGTGTGATCAGAATGACAGCTGACAAAAGCTGAGAGAGGACACTGTAATATCCTGTAATAATACCTCAAGCACTGACTTTTAAACACCTTAAAAGTAGAGTAGAATTAACATGACATTGGCACAGCTTGTGTTCATCTTGACACTGGCACGAGAACAAATTGCGTCTCTCTTTATGTGTCTTGAGGATGCTCACACAATTTGGGGGAGGGGATGTTGCTTTCAGGGTCATTTACACCCACATTAGGGAACCAAATGGTTTTCATTTAAAGGCACGTCGCTCAGTCTAACTGCCATGTTTAGCTGCAGGCAGCATGGAACATGATCATTAGAAACAGATGGCATATCCACAACTGGCTGTGGAGACAGAAAAATGACACATCTGTGGGACACAAGACTGATTCTATTAACTAACATAACTGTGGTCACATATCAAAATATATTTAATGAATGACGTGACAGTTGGACTTGATAGGTCGCTGAAAAGTAGCCGTTTTGGCTTTTGGCCTTGTGTGCGTGGCCGGGTCCAGGCAGGAATCGTCCCGGAGAGGCGTAATGAGGTCTCTGGATAATTTCTTCAAGGCAGCCAGTAATAACAGTCGATGTGAGGGAGCTTGGCCACCACAGCTGGCCGGGACAAGAGGAAGGGAAAGGGGGAAAGGGGCAGTCTCAGTGGCGTGTGTACAACCCTGTGAGGACTTCCTGTATTGTGAAATTTGAGATTTGTGATGTGAGAGCTGTGAGATGAGTCAGAGTTTAGAACCACCCACTTCGTCTGAGGCTTGCATCTCTGTGTCCTTAAGGCACACTCTCTGCATACTGATAAACCCTCCCAAATTGTCAGAAGAAAGGAAGCGCACGTGACAAAGTGGGAGGGAACACAGAGGCTGTGGGGGTGATAAAGAGTGACTTGGCTCCAGACCCTCCCAGTCAGCTGCATAGTGGAGATTTATGCAGGCAGGTGGAGCCTACAATTGGCTCTTTGTTGCCGTCAGAGGAATGAACATGTGCTCTGTCTGTGCCTGCCTCTTCCTGGATAAGACTCCACGCAAACTCTGACGCCAACCTCGTGTCTATAGTCTCTTTTTTTATCTACATGGAAAAAACTATAAAACATAGCATGTCTTTGGGCCTCTTTTGCAGTGTACTTTCAGTGTAATACTCTGCAGAGCCAGAAAACTACAGTAAATCAATTTTCTTAAGGTCACAGTATTAGAATTATACAAGATTAATTAACATGCCTGATTTGCAGTATAGTGTGGGCTGCGCAGTGGGTGGCACAAGAAGCTTTGGCATGAGACTGGTTAAACATTTCTGAGTAGTTTTACTCCGATCTTTACTGTGCACCATTTGGATAAACTGATGCTTTCTCTTATATAACGAGAGCATGCGTGACTTTTGCTTATGAAGTGCTTAAGAGATTTATCTGACAGCTGCTTTGGAAAATATTTACAACTAAATCTAGAAAATAGAAGGTTCCAGCAATGTTTTAGGCTTTTTTTTGACGCAAACCTTTCCCCTCAAACGACTGAAGGACACGAACAGTAAATGTACACTACGTCTCAGTTCCTTTTAGAGCTCACTGGATAATTTGACCAGACAAATTAACCGTTAGGAAACCAAACGGCTCATTACAGGCATGATTACAGGTTGGTGGTGTGGTGTTCTGCTTGTGCTCAACATAGACCAGTCTGCTCTTGCTGCTGTTTCTTTCAATGGGAACTACATCATGTCTCAAACATAAATTAAAGGCATAAAAAAAAATTCTGAACATTTTAGGCACACACTGCTAGGTGGAAGCACTTATATTTGCCCTCGCTACTTTGAAAAGATCAAGGTTTTTGCTTTTCTTTCATTTTTATTCAGCTGCTACGTTCCTACAGTTGGCGAACATATGAAATATTATAGGAATGAATTTGAAAACTAGCTTACAGACGGAACAAACAAAGAAACCCATTAAAAAGAAATTATTTTCCACTTAAAAAAACAAGGTGCTATGAGGCGGTGCTTTAATGCGCCAACAACTAAATGCCTGTATGTATGTAAGTGCACATATTCTATGTGTGTGTGCAAGACAGATTCAGATAAGTGGGTATGTACATATTGGAACAGCACACAAAAGAGTCTGCGCACAGTGGAAGTTCCATGAGAGGGCGGATTATGTAATGGGTTTAAAAAAATACTACTCCTCTTATCTCTTGCTTCTATCCACTTCCTATCCTATGTCATTAAAAAAGACAAACGAGTCTCTAAATGGAACTGTTTCTTTTTAGTGCACTGCCCGACTTCCTCAATATTTTGTTAATGTCAATAGCGTCCGATCACATGCTCTGCTAACGTCTCACTCTGAGCCCATGCAACAATGCAGCAGGGCACATGGATCGACTGCATGCTCAGAGGTTACTAGGGCACTGCCCTCAACACTCGCAGGCAGCTGGAATATGTCGGGCTCACATGTGGTGAAGTGGTAAGATTATGTAAGTCTTTATGTAATCTGCATCTGTCAACATGAATGACACTCACTATCCCTTGCCATCCCGGTGCCTGTCTACCAGCTCTGGCCTGCCGCTAGGTTGCAGTGCACTGAATGACAATCCAGCAGTGCATGCATTTCACAGAAACACTTGACATTTTGTTTTCAGAAGCGGTTTTCTCATTAAAATTGTTGTCGGCTCTTTTTTTCTTCACTTACTCACAAAAGCTTTTTAAAGAAAGGAAACACACATGGCCCGGTGGGACTCGGTGTACACAGAAGGTCTAGGTATTTAACAGCTCTGTCATTAAACACATCATGTGTCCATCTCGCAGTATATATATCCCAAGGCATTATGAGTAAAGATGACACAGTACAGGTTTTGTACTCTATGTGTGAAAAGTGAAAACCTGCCTCAGTTAAGCGACATGACTTACGGATGTCTCTACCACAGGTGCCCCAACTTGTTGTCGCTAACCATGTCTGGCTGTGGACACATCACTGACCGGGATGTGATTTCTGTGCTGCAGTGCTGCAGGAAGCTACGCTACCTCCACCTAGAGAACTGCGTCCGCATTACTGACTGCAGCCTGGAGGGCGTGGTGGCTCACGGAGACAATCTGGAGGAGGTGAAGTTGGATTTTTGTAGGAATATCACTCAGGCAGGGCTGCAGCACTGTAAGGAGATGAAGCCAGCCCTTCAACTGACTGCTGAGAGGAGCGCTGACTTGATCCCCGACAGCAAGCCTGAGGAGAGGGTACCAATCAGGAGGACACTGCAGAAGGTCCTGCAGAATTCCTGATGGTAGCGGCTCACACCCACACTAACTGGGACCATAAAAGAGCATTCTTGTAACTTACTGTGTAATGACTCTACTGTGATGTTTTGTATGATTTGTATTTAATTTTACTTTGTTGTACCTTTTATATGACACACATTAAATATAAATTTCTTTTAAATCTTGAAGAAATAGTTTGACATTTTTGGAAAAACGTGTAGTAAAGATGAAGATGCCACCAGGAGCTGCACAAACTAGAAACGGGAGGGAGCAGATCGATTCTATCAAAAGGTTAAAAAAAGACATTTAGCAACTGCAGAAACACAAACTGTTTTCACACCGCAGCCCTGAACTTTTGTTGATTTTGAGAATGTGACAACACAAATGGATAGACATAGCTGGACTAGACACAAAACAATCTTTGACCTGCCAGCTCGCTTGTACAAAGTCTGTGCAACGTTCGATTGGGTCAGTCTGTGCCCGTGTGAGAGCAGCTGCAGGTATCAGTCCCGTGTATCCATGGCCTTTGCTCTGCTCTCTGCACTCTGCTCTCTCTATCCAGATAGTTCACCTGCCAAACACGCTAAACCAAACACAGTAGTGTCTGAGGCAATCTCAAGCTATGTCCCAAGTTGTTTTCCTGACATTGTCCAGAGTTCCCATATGCCAAATAATGACAAAATGACAAAATTTGAGTTTGCATAAGGGGTCACGTGACCTGTCTCTTGGCCAGGACTAGTTGACAGGCAACAAATGGAAACTTCAGGAAGTTTCTTCTTCCAGCAAAGTAGCTGCTGTCACACTGAATGACAGATCTTCTTTTGCCTTGTCTTATTTCCAGCACAGGCATAGGAGTGTTATCAATCATCTCTGTGTATCTCCAAATGATTGAATAGTCATTTTCCCTAAATGTCAAACTATTCCTTTAATAGCATTTGATGGTTTGATTACATTTTTTTACAACCACTCCAGCATTAAAAAGTAAAATACATAAAAAACCCTCAAACACGTGTGTGGTCGTGATCTCCATCCAGAGAGGAAGGATTCTCCCAAGGAAAAATGCCTTAAGCCTGAGTTGTCATCTTACGTAATAGTGACAAAATTAGGCTGAACAGGCGTGTCTGTAAATACCATGTGACAGATTTATGACAGGTGACTGCGGCAGCAGGGTACTCCTTAATCGCTAGTTTCCGACACCCAGTTTTCCAATTTTTAATTAACTGAAGCAGTTCAAGTCGAGTGAATTTGATATGATACAAAGATAAGATGTAAACCTCCAAAGCTTAAGCAATTAAACATCATCATCCAAAATCATGTGAACTTCACAGAAAACTGGCTTTTTTGGAGATTAGGAACTTGTTAAACATACAGCTTTTGTACTGAAAATTAAGCCTTGAAAGGCGATGCAGGCACCCCAAATTTTCTGATTTCTTGCAAGCCATCAGTCTATACCTAGATGGTTTGGTAACAAACTGTTATTACACTAATTGATGCGTTATTACGATAATACTGTACTGTAGGAAAGCAGAAAATGGTGAGAAAAAGGCAGGCAACAAAAGGAAGACAGACTGGTTAATCGAGAGTTTCATGTTACAGAAAGACTGTGACTCAAAACACAGACAGAAAAGAACTAGATGGTAAGCTCCAACAGGTGAAAGACCTGAACTTAAACCCTATCAGGCTGGTTTGGGATTAACTGAATGGGCAGAAGAGTGAAAGAAAAACACTTGTGGGAACATCTGCAACAGTTTTGAGGGGGAAGAAAAAACTTTCCACGTAGTGTTTTATTTCTATAGTCATAAGTCATAAGGCTGAGTGAGTGCAAATATTGAATGTTATTTATGAGACACACAGATTATGGGGGATTATGCTAAATTAAAGAGTGTATATGTATATTTGTATATATGAGTTTGACAAGAACCTCTGAAAAGCACACAACTCACTACTTGTCCTTATCTAATTATTCCTATTTTCTTTTTGTTTGGCCATGCAAAACTGATTAAGCAGTGTAATGTGGTCCATGTGGTTTGGACTACAACGGTGGCTCTCAGACCACAGAATCCTGGACTCAGTGCAGCTGGGACCTTGGACGACCAGGTGGAAAATACAGAGTGAAACTAATAAGACTGTTCCTCCAAGTACAATGCAGCACATGTCAGTAATACCACAAACTCCAGAATGACCACAGAGTGAAATCAAAACATCTCTAAAACCAGTTCAACAAAAGCTGAACGTAAACCAGGTAGGGGTGGAAATCATAGCATAACTGTTAGACTTCATTAGCTGTAACTGTGCGTACCTAAAAATCGACAAGTCAAGTTTTATTTTCATCTACACGTGGGAGAGGATAGTCTAGCACGTACTGTTTTAATCTTGGTTTCCAACAAAGCAAGCCCCAAGCCAACTATAATTATCGTTCTGGACTGAAACACAGGTGCACTGTTTGGAGGCCAGACAACAAAAAGTGTATTATTTACCATCAAATACTGGCTGAAACTGTTAGGAGCTAAGTAGGGAGAAAAAGTCCTAATGCACAGCCGGCTGCCTGCAGCAGTCATGCACACAAACAGCACTGAGTGTCAGACATGTTAAAACACGACTGTATCAAAGCATCACTGCTCTGCTTGTTTCTACCAGGGGCAGTGTTTTTATGGTTGGATGATTGTGAGGGAAGATAATGAAGAAAGACCTGAACACGTGTCCATGTGTTTTAGCAGCTACAGCTGATGTAATGTGATTTTTCCTTTACATGTGAAAAAAAGAAAAGGTTTTCACAGAACTCTTTGCAGTCCTGTGTGAAAAACTAAGTAAACCCTTACAGTCGAATTTCCCAGAGGAACCCACCCGAGGGATTAATAAAGTTCTATCTTATCTTATCTTATCTTACAGTTTCCCTAAAAATTAAGAGGATAAGCAGCAGCCAGGTGCTGCTAGTCAAATCCACTTGATGAACTGATCATCAGCAAGTGTGGGCATATCTATAAAAGCGGAAGTTCTGGCAGTTTGCTGGTCTGGAGCATTCAGGTGCTTGTTAACACTCTTACCCAAAAGTGGATGTTGATGCAAAATCACACTACAGGCCTCAGTTAGTGTGTTAAATGTTAAAGTTCATGGCAGGAAAACTAGGGTTGGAAGGGTTGCCAGGAGAAAGCCTTTTCTCACTTAAAAGAACATGGCAGCATGGCTTAGGCTGTATCTGAGTAAACCACAAAACCTCAGGGGTAATCTCCTTTGGGCAGACAACACCAAAGGAGAGATGTTTAGCCATAATGCCCAGCAAAGTGTTTGGAGACAACCAAACACAACAAACACATCATGTCAACTGTCAGACACAGCGGTGGCAGGGTGGTGATTTGGAGTTGTTTTGCAGCCACAGGACCTGGTCACATGGTTGCAGTCATCCTTGAACTCCTCTGTGTAACAAAGTCGTTTAGGGCAGTGTTAGTTTTTGTAGCAACTTTTGATTTAGTTTTAGACACATTTGAACTCAAATCATATTGTTTAAGTCATAATTCAGGCATCTAAATACCTTTAGTTTTAGTCCACTAATTATCACAAAACTTTGATTAGATTCAGCTGACAAAAAAAAGTGTGAAAGTTTGTGGATTCTTGTGGATTCTGGGAAAAGTAATTAGCAAAAAAGGCCGTTTATGCTTTCTGTTTTAGATATCTTTAGAGGAAGTTACAGTCTAAACTGAGCAACAACTTTCTGTGTTTTTTCATGTATAAACTAGGGCTGAACGATATATCGCATTTGCGATAATATCGCGACATGATCAAGTGCAATTTTCTAACCGCAAAGGCTGCGATTATACTCTGGACATGTCCAAATTCATGGGCTGCATCCTCCTGA
>NW_005187436.1:3192047-3199944 GCF_000239375.1 Pundamilia nyererei | reverse complement strand
ATATCGCATCGCAATCGCAATATTGGGGCAAAAAATCGCAATTAGATTATTTTCCATAATCGTTCAGCCCTAGTATAAACCCATGTATCCACTGAATTTGTAGTCTTCTCGCTTCATGAGAGGACTGTTCATGAGAGTGCTGGTGAAATATAAATCCCCGAGATCAAATGTGAACCCCCACAAGCATATGTCTCCATTTGTTTAAGCAGTCCTGGGAGAGAACACAGTGGATTTGGGTGTTGTGGATAACTACATCTTCAAACAGACCACACTTTGCAATTATATCCCCATTTTATGAGAACAGCCAGACACAACTTTCACGTTCCAGCGTCTCAAGCTGAATATTGTGCAATTTTAAGACTGAACTGAATGGCCTTTGGTCACATAATCCACTCAACAGGTTGCCCATCTCAGCAAAGGTATAAGGCATGAATGTCACTCAAATGAAAATAGGCAAACATTAACAGCAGAACATACTCATTATGCAACACACTGACCTCCTGTATGATTATATAATCATATTACCGGGCTATTATTATAACTGATGCATCCATGTAAGGCAGCTGTGTGTGAAGTAAAATATTTGTTGGTAAAATAGCATGAAAAGCACAAGCCCAAAATGTGTATGTTAAGTGCTTGAAAAACTTTATTTTATTTACCATTTTATTCCTTCCCCCCAAGAGGAAGATCATAACAACAGTATGGCGTCAGCTTCACTTTCTGCAGGCTTATGTTCTTACCTGCCAAAACCTGCACGTTTAAGAAGGGAGCTGGAAATCGGTGTACTCTGAGGCCTCACCGAACGAAAGGCACAGCAAGATTTCAACTCTGTGATCCTGTCGGAATATCATATAAAAAGCAAATTGCAAGGGATTGATTGAATTTGTTAATGTTGCTCCATTAGAATAACAAATTTCATTAAAAAACCTCTGCCGAGGGACCCAGCTAATCATTTTAATTAGCCGCTCTTGTGGCGTCACGTGGAGAGATGAAAGACCGTGATGTTAATGATGTGGCATTTTCTCGTGTTTCATTAGGCAGTCTCTTACATTTTAATGTCCATCAAAAGAGAAAAAGGTCATTTTTAATTCCAATAATTAATTTGTTAGTATAATTTGTGTTTAAAATATACAGCATGATGCTGCTGGTCCCTGACAGATGAGGTAACAATAGCAGATTAAAAACAACAGTTGAAAATCAACATGTGAATAACACCGAGGCGCACGCTTCCAGAAACACGTTCTTGCAAAGTTTGCTCTCCGTGCTCTTTTGCCATGAAATTATTCTGTTTATTTTAGTCCCCCAGCTTTTACTTAATGACCTCTAAAACTGACAAAAAGGGAAAGTTAAAGCAATGGAAAAGATCCTGAACAGAGATTGTGTTCTTTTAAGCAAAAGAAATTCACTTTTTTTCAACCTAGCCCTTATTTGGTGATTTAGGATTGCACTCACTTGGCAGGCTAGGAAAGGAGACGACTTGCTTTTCATCTGCTGTGATCAGTTGTTTCATTATAATAACACCTGTTGACGGTCTTGGCAAAAGTTTGCACTGGTGTTAAATGGACCAGCTGTGACTTGTCCAGTTTCTAATCGAGTATATTTTTCAAATTGCTTTGCCTCTGATGGGAAGCTTGACTAAGTCTCACAAACCTCTAAAATGTAATGATGCAAAGAGTTCGAGCAGGTCTCTCCACCTGTAAAAGGAATAGTTTGAATATATTCACAAACAAGTGAAGTTCAAAGTGACAGTTGTTAATTTAACCAACCAGCAGCCCCAAAGTCAAATAATTAAAAAAAGAAAAAAGAAAAAAAGCAATATAATGATTTAAAAACTGGAAATATTGAAATAAATAGGAAAATGCATAATGGGATTCATTATTGCAACAAAAGAGATCATTTGTGTGAAACACTAGAAAACTGTGAAGTTTCAATAGGATTTTTCTTTTCGAGCATTTCTTTGCCTAGTTTGTGTTTGTCTGCTTTGGATACATAATATATGTTATATAAAAGATGGAGGGACATCTTTTGTAACCAGTGAGTGATGTGACTCACTGGTTCATCCTTGAGCTGAGCATTTCAGCGGTTGCCGTCTTAGTTTTTTCTGAAACAACAGACCTCAGTCAGGGTTGGATCTGACTGAGAACCCTGGAAAGCTGCATCCTCATACTGCAGTGACGTGTCAATAACAAAGTGAGGTACACCATAAAGCATACATTCCTTTAGCCTCCTTTTTGATTATAATGGGGAAAATTATTTACAAAAGGAACCCCACGCAGCTTCAAACACAATGGAAAACCTGCAACTGAGGCCAAAAACTTCTCAGAAAACCGTTCACTGAGCTTATAGATGATGTGAGCAGTAGGCTAATTTTCCCAGACTTCTGTTCCATTTAACTAGTGTTTGAGATCAGAGGCTCTATCCCCTCCTGCAATTACAAAGAATTCATTTCTAAAGTAACTGCACGTTGGCGTCACTTTTTAGAACTAGAATCATTTTTATATACATTTAGTTTATCTGACTCTAAGTATTCAGTCATACATGGCTAACACCCTAAACACCAATGGCAGCAGAGTGTCTGAATAATCCAATCTTGCACAAACTCTTTCTTTGCTTATGAATAGCCAACCAACTGTACAACCTTACATATGAATATACATGATATCCATGATACTGGGGTGATTGTAGCTCAGGAGAGAGATCAGATTATCTATTAATCAGAAGGTGGATGGTTCAGTCTGCATGCCAAAGTAGCCTTGGGCAAGATACTGAACCCCAAGGTGCTCTCTGACGCGTAGAAAAGAGCTTGTCTGAATATACATTAGCTGTCAAAGTTACATTTCACTCCATTCATCCTGTTTCCTTCCACAGTAACTGTAAATTTGAGAAGTGGCTTTTTAAAAGTGTGTTTAAACACCATCCAATACTGTTAGATTCAACATTTGAACTATATCACCCTTTTATCCACTTTCACAAATAACCCAAAATATTCCAAACCATGCTGCCTCTTGGGGGTTTACATTTATTTTGTCTTTCTGGCTGTGCCTTCTTGCGAACATATATGAACACTATACACAGAAATTCTTTTATAGGGAAAAGTGCAACTCATCTCAGCATCTCAATTTGTATCCCGCCATTAGCAGAGGACACTCCCTGTCTATAACAGCACTCAGGATGACAGCTGGCAAAGAAAAAAAAAAAAAAAAAGAAGAATCTATGATGTTATCTTAAGATGTCATGCTTGGAAAAGGCCTTTGTGGAGCCAGTAGAGTGGGCCTTTACCCTGTGTGAAATATGAGCTCACAGAGACAGGATGCTGACCGTAATAGTGGGTGGGGAGGGCTGTAGCAATTGAGGTGAAAGGCAGCCCTAAATCCCCAAATCAGCAGTTTCCTGGCTGCCATATAAGGTCAGCCATGGGAGGCATTTCCAGTACCCACCAAGATTACTTTGGGATTGGGAGGGGGTGGACTAGGAAACCAGAGAGGACTCATGTTTTTGATGTTTCTGAGCTTCCCACTTTGTGTGTTTGGGAGTCGGTGACTGAGCGCTTGTCCGGAGTTGACTCAAGAAGGGGCTCTGGGGATTTTTCACTCTTTCAGTATAGTAAAAAACATTTTAAATCCAGTGCATGCTATTTCAACGATTGGCTGCTGGACTGCTGTGTTATATTAGAGGCAACAACACAAATCAATATATGTACTGCCATTTAGACAGTCCAAAGGTCTTTGTATAAGAATCAGTGGTATAACGTATGAGCTGGCTCCTCCCCTCCCCTCTCCTCTATGCAGTTTACAGAGCAAAGATGGGCAATATTTAATTGTCTTCATAAGAAACTGGGACTGTTGAGGAGGGCCACACCAATCAGCTCATAAAGATATCAAATTAATATTGAGTGATTTCAGCTTATTGGTAGAGCCCTTCACAACAGTCCCAGTTTCTCATGCAGCCTCTTGGGTAATTAACTCCCCATCCCTGGTTTAGAGATCAGTAATGCAATGTGGACAGTGGAAATAAAGCCTTTTACTGTGTGAGACGAGGTGTAAATAGGTTTTAGATCAGTTACATTTAGCCAAGGGTCTGCAAGTGTGAATACAAACAGAATCCAATGGTTCAAATTTACAAATCTAATTAACTCATGTTGTATTCACAGAAAAACTAGAAAATATATAAAGTGTTTAAAGATTTCACAAAAAATATTAAACATTTTGAATTTGATGGCAGCAACACGTCTCAAGAAAGTTGAGAAGGGCACAAAAATAGCTGAAGAACATTTTGCAACTAATTATGTTTATTAACAACTAGTCAGTAACATCAGTGGTCATAAAAGAAGACCTTAGAGTTTTTCAGAAGGAAAAATGGCAGAGACTTACCAATCTGCAATAAAATACGACTACAAATTGTGACAGAATTTAAGAAAAATGTTCTTCAATATAAAATTACAAAGACTTTGAGTAGCTCACCGTCTACATAATATCATCAATATAGTGTTATCAAAATTTTCAGAAAGTTTCTGTACGCAAAGCATAAGACTGAATATTGGATGATTTCTGGATGATCTTTTGGCCCTCAGGAGACACAGTGTTAAAAACAGGAACACTTCCAGAAATTGTGAACACAATTCCCTGAGTCATCCACAAATGTAGGAAGATGATGGAGAAACACTGTCATCTTTTCTGGGCCAAAGCTCATTTAAAATGGACTGAAACAAAGTGGAAAACTGTTGTGTGATTGAATTTTGACATTCTTTCTGATTTACACAACACAGATGCTGTGTAAATCAGCTTGTTAGTAACACTCAGCAGTGCCTATAAGGAATTGGTCACACATCTGGACGGGCACCATCAAAGCTAAAAGGTAACTACACATTTCAGAGCAACACAGGCTCCCACATCAACATCCTTTATAGGAAAGGCCTTTCATATTTCAGTAAGACAATCTTAAACCACATAATGCAGCTGTTACAATAGCATGGCTTCATAATCGAAGAGCTGAGCATTTGTCACATTAAAAGATGGAAAATGTTTTTAAAAAGGCATCCGTGGACTGTTGAGCAGCTAAAATCCTTTGTGAGACAAGAACTGGACATCATTCCTCTCCTAAAAGTCCAGCAACTGCTCTCCCCAATTCCCAGATGTTTACCGACTGCTATTAAGAAAGCGGAAACACCAAACAGTGGTAAACGGACTTTATCTTTAACTTGCTCTATTGAAAATTGAATAGGAGTTGGAGAATGACTGAATTCTGTTTTTATTTGCTTTTCCCCAGCTTTAGGAACTGGTGTTGTTTAATTCAACACATTTTGGGGAAAACACTGTGTAGGAAATATATGCAGTTACTAAATTAGGACATTTTCTCACACAACAATTTAAAAAGTAGCACATACAGTTAGCTTAAACTGCAACACTAATATTAAAATGCTGGTCAAACATGGGGCAAGAACAATTTCCCTATATTTCTCCCATACGTTTTTATTGTTTCAAGTGCAGGACTTTAATTTCTTATAGATGATGTATACACTGGGTAATTGCTACTCTTATTTAAAAGACCAACTTGCATTTCCTTAGTCAGACACATTTTTTACAATTTTGGACGCTATAGTTGGTTTCAGTTTGTGTAGAAAGGTGTTTGGACGTACTAGCAGGGTTAGAGACATATGAGACAAATATATCTGTGAGAATGAGATGTCTGAATTCCCTGTTAAGAGTTTAATTAAATTTACTGCCTCATAAGTCTAATTTTGAATGGCATTTTAGTGCAAGTTGCATGAGTGTATTTCAGCGCTTTTATGTTGTATCTGGCAGTAGGTGTGAGTCTGTCCTCAGGCCCCACTGTGCAGATGGAGAGCGCATATTAATAATATAGCAAAGCTTTGAAGCCCCTCTCTTGTCCTGGGATACTTTATTCTCCACATTTCCTGAAGGAACTCAAACACTCCATGCCTGAGGTCTCAGTCCTGAGGTAGCTCTCTCATGTCTACCCAGCAGCACAGGCCACAGTTCTAAATTATTTAGGTAGCTGTGCTACTGTAGCTATGTGTGTATATTTCTAGGTATTGCTCTCCACCATGTTGTACCTTTCTGCTTCCAGTTTCACATTCAGTTCTTACCTGAGAAACAGCTTCTTCACTCCGCTCCTGCTCTGACGCTGTGAGGTGTTGTGTACATGAGATAGCAGAGAGGGAAATACAGTGAAATAGAGGATATGCAGTGGAGCAGCTTTGCAAAAGGAAGCCAGCTCAAGGACACGTGAAGTCCGGGCAAGAGACAGGTTTTGCGTCTGTCACAACATGACAGCAAGAGAAAAAAGAAAAAGAGAAAAACCAAAAGAAACGGGAGTCGCAACACAGATGGAGGTTTGACTCAGTCATTGGCAGTCTCTCGCCTCCCACTTTCACACGCTGTGAAACCTCATCAAGATTTTATCCCGGTTTTATAGGCAGACTTTGCTGCGAAAACTCAATCTTCCTTCCTCGGAGCGAGTTTTTACTGAATGCGCAGTTCTGATATTACATTTCAAACCTTTACTGATGAACGCAGGATAATAACTCTAAATTAAATTCAGTTTCTACATTGGGCTGGCATTTTGCACACTCAGTCTCCAGATGTTCTTTCCGTGAGCTCTCCTTTGTTCTCATTACACGTAGCGCCAACTGTAAAACGTCTGACTAAAAAAGGAGGTCCTGCTTAATCTAATCACCACACGCACAGCATCCAGGAGGTCAATGACTGCTCGTTCTCTGTAAAAAGTGATACTCTGAATTTACTTTCTACTCTTACGTTATAACTATGCAGTTTTCAAGAGACCTGCAGGTTACTGCAGATCCATTTTAAAAGGTGACGTGAGGTAAATGCAGGCGGTGTTATTTCCCACTAAGCTGCTCCAGATTTCACCCTGTTATTGACAGAGAGATGAAAGCTCCAGAAATCAACCCATTTTCATAACAATATGTATTTATGCACACATTTTTCTTCGTCCCTCGATACTTTCAGTGTGATCTAATAATTCCAAATTTGATTTCCCTGTGGTTCCTTTCTAACTTGTTGTGGCCTGAGGCACAAAAGAAATAGGAGGCAAGAGCACACAGAAGTGGGGCTAGTGCTCCCCAGTGAGCCAAACGATGGGTCTATTTGAGGAGCTATTTCTCTTTCTGTCTGTCAGAGCATCTACACAGGCTGACGAGCTCTGGCCGGAGCACATGTGAGGCAGGAACTGGAGCACTAAAGGGGAAGACAGTGAAGATGGTGATGATGGTCTTTGGCCAGGCGTGAGGCCAGGACAGAATTAAAAGCAGCGCAGGATGTGAAGCTGTACACTGAGCCGATATCGCACACCGCATGCTGTTTCCTTGTCCCCCCCCCATGTGGCCTGATAATTAGACAGGCAGTATGAAGGGCTCTCTGTGTCTGCTGTCGATCACAGACTCTACATAGAGGTTTCATCCTCAGACCAGGCTGCCTCTCCAACTGGTCGCACTCTACTGGGAATGTAGGAGGACAGCCAGCCGCCTCTGACGTTAGAGGACAGAGCAGCAGATGACATGTGCAAATAGGAGTGGGCGGCTGAATGAAGCTTGCATGTGAGTCACAGCGTGCACACATGAGCGAGCTACTTATAATTGCAGGCTTTCAACTTGAGTTCATAATGTGTTCACTCTTTTGATGTCAGCTCTAAAATTGCAGGGGAAACATAGATGGGGAGGATTGAAAACACAGAGAGCCATAATGGCTTCCTAACCTTGGAGAACAAAAGAAACGCAGCAACAGCCTCTTGAGCTCGCAGTTCCTTGGGTTTAGTAGCCAAGGTCAATTACCTCCACCTGAAGAATAAAAAATATTCTGATACACACTAGCTGCAGCCTGTGGCATGAATTCATCTGTGAGCATGTCCTCAATATCGT
>NW_005187436.1:3099923-3183585 GCF_000239375.1 Pundamilia nyererei | reverse complement strand
AAGGCGTGAATAAAGGTTTCTTCAGCCAGGACACGCGAGGGCGTGATATCCCATACTTATGTGTTGTACCTCGTTCCTCTCCTTCAGGGAACAGAAGTTATAGACATAACTAATCGTTCTTCTGGGTGATCTGACCAAAACTATGCGATGGAATATGAGAGTGCCATAAACCTGTCTGTCAGATCATTAACATCCAAACCGCTTTCATGAGAAACCTTTATTGGACAAAAAGCTTTGGATAAGACTGCAAGAAAACTTCTATTCACTTTCAGGATATTCCATCGCAGACGGAGTACAAATTGTACAAACCCTTTTTTTGATATGCCGAATGACGTTTTCTGTGGATTTAAATGTTTTTATCACTAACGCATTGAAATGGGACTGCTATTTCTGGAGCTGGTCAAGGTAGAGTTCATTTAAACTAATGGAGCACAGCCTGCAAGCTTGCTCAGGCAAGCTGCACTTTCATGCTCACTCTCCTCACATTATATGCCAAAACACTCCCCACCTAACACCCTGCACTCCCCCTTCTCTTTAGTGGTCTGCGTTATTCTCCCATTTCTCCCTTTGACAGCTCATTGCTGCTGCCCAGCATTGCTGGCTGATCTTTGGTCTTCCCACCACCATGATGATGTTTGCACATCACTCCCCACCTTCCATATGTAATGTGATGAGCTCAGAGTCTATACACCAAACTCTAACCCTATTCTACTTTAGTAATAAAGAATTTCAAATGTGAGTGGTCCGACTGACCTTTAGTAAGTGGGAATAAGCTGAAAGTTGAGATTAAAATGAAAACAGACAGAGCAGTAAGAATATTTCAATTTTCTTTCAAATCAGCTAATCAGAGCAATCTGTAAAAAACTGTATCATGTACCCATTTTAAATAAAAACAATTTTAAATCTCTTTAAGAAGCCAGTTACTGTCTATAATCTCTGTAGAGGATAATCTTGCTTTGTTAAATAATGCATTAAAAGCTAATAATCTGGCATGTATAAAAACAGATGCGACACACACTGCTGCTACCAGCCTGTCTTCTGCATGGTTAAACAGTGTGATGCTTTTCATAGGGAATCCTGGGACCTCTGACCTAATTTTTGTGACTCTCTCAATGAGCTGTGACATTTTGGCTGTGAACATTTTAGAAAATGAACTCTGACAGGTCAGACAAGAACACAGGTTTCCAGTTGCATTCTGCTCAAAAGCCAATGCCACCCGTCAAGTCAGGTGTATGAGTGTATGAATATCTCAGTTTTCTTTTCTCGTCATTACCTTCCTGCAGAAGCAGAGGGGAATCAATAGTTTCATAGGCAATAGAGGCTTCACCATAACATGGTAGAAAAGAGGTCCAAGTCCATTTATGCAAAATATATTAATATTTTGAGTGCCTTTTTTTTTCAAAGATTATAAAATAGGTCGTGTTGACTCAGTGATTAAAAACGACCCAACGTTTTATAGGAGGCCATGTAGACTGAGAGTTTCTAAAGAGCAGAAGGACGAAATGCCAGTCAGTCCACCTGCAGCTCAGACCAGAATTAATGTTTTCTTAAGAGATGAGCAGCAAAGCTCCACTGAGACCAGGAACAATGAAAGGTCATCATGTGTTAAGGACCAGCCACTGCACAGCCGTGTTATTTCACAAGTGTTTCCGGATCTGCTCTGAGAGAGTCGTTGTTAAGATACGCAGCGCCGTCATTGCAGGTACAGCTGCTGATTGCTGGCAGGGCTTTTAATAGGTTTCCCTCTGAGATGCTGAAGCTCATTACTCGTCTCTGTTGCTATAAACCTCCACGCTGTCGTACATCTGTTTTTGAGATCACATCAGTGGAAATGAGAAGGTTTTCATCCACATTTCCATTCATAAATACAAGCTACTTCGCTAATTGGTAGCTCTAAAATAACTTGTGAGATGGCTTCACATACATTCACCAGTATGCAGAAATGTACACAAACTCGGTGACCCGCTGAAAGCCCATCCCCCGGTTGCTGTTTCTTTTTGCTCAGAAATACCAACTACCAGGCTCAGCCATCTGTGACTCTCTGAACCTACTGACCTTGTGGAAAAGCAGATCCTTGAATTATACTAATGCATTTGGCTGAACCTTTTCCTCCTGAGGATCAGTTATCAGACTCACTGTGCTTAGCTGTGTTTTGGCGCCACTTCCTCCATTCAAATCCCTTTACCGCCGTACACGTGCATCTGAGAGAAACGCTCCACTGATCGTTATTTATCCTCATTGGATAAATATATGACTTTCCCTTCCAGGTCCGTACAGTATGTTCATTATGCATGCCATAGTGCTGTTGCCCTTTGCAAATGTGCTTCGCTGTTTCCAGGTGTTGATCTTTGCAAAAGGGAAGCATAATCAGAGGAGTGCGCATAAAGATATTTATCACAGGGGAAGTTGAGAAGGTGTATCTGGAAAAATAACACACAGTCTAACTGCATCACGTTTCACTGACTATATGAAAATACCACAGAGAGGATGGGCTTAACTCTGGCCGCCCAACACAGTTTGAAATCATAAGCAGAGGCTCATTTAACAACTATAACAGGGGAAATTTAGTGCTTTCAGGGAAACGAAAATATATCATTCAAAATCCCAGAGACCTAGAGGAAAGAAGATTAATTGCAGGATAAATTGTTGTAATGCTGAATATCCCTGACTGGCTTAGTTTGTGGCTATACATAATTACCCGCGTGGCCTTCAAACTGTTAAACTGAGATCTGCTGAGCAAACAATACTGAGTGGATTTCGCCCTTTGAAAGGTAATGGACCAAGAGAGGGCTCAGGCTAAAATTAGTTACTGTAACGGTGTTTTATCCTGACAATGAGCTTTCTGCCCAAAGTCCACACAACACCTCACCACTGCCTCCCTCCTCCCTGTCACCACTACTCTTTAGGCTGTTGGCAGATTCATTTGCGCTTGACCTAGTTAATGTCTCTGGAGAAATGGAGGAGTAAACACACACATGCAAATGCTCCACTCCAGAAAACCTGGAATTTTCCATTCTTCCACACCCAGTCCACAAGCCAGACCACAGGAGGAACATTTTGGGCATGTGATGCACTGCACGTAACAGCCTGATAACATATTGACAACACCAAGCCTAGTAGTGAGGTCACCTGTAGTAGTGAGGTCATCTTCTGAATTACCTCCAAAATGCATTTGATATTTACTTGATTGTCTCTTGAAAATGTTTAAGGTTTCAATTATTTTAAACTACAGTAGAGTGAAGCTGAGGTTCATATTATTCTTCAGGCATGCTAGATTTCATTTGAGTATGCCTCTAGTGGGAACTCTTTAAAAGAAAAGTCAAGGTAAAATAAGGAGCGCGTGTATATTATGTGCAATGTAACTGGAGACTAGATTTCCCTGGTAAAACAATTTGATCAAATTAACAATGACTAATAAAATGAGAGCAAAAGCCATCTCAGCTTTTCTTCAGTTGTTTTCTTTTGTTTACTGCCATCATTTCTATCCACCGAAAAGCATCCTGCAGATGGCAGGTCTGGCTGTAAATAAATATGACACCCAACATCTGCCCAATATTTGCATTTTCATGAAAACTGGTCTGATGGGGTTATATTTTCGCGTCCGTATCAAGTAAGCGCTGTTTAATTGTTCCGCCCAGATAACTGCCCATTCTTCTCTTTGATATGCCCATGGAATTATGGGAAATTCAAACGTTTAGCAACTCCAATAACGTGGCTGGCAATATTTTACTTGTGAGTCTGTGTGTTCTGGTAACACCCACTGCAGTAGGGACACCTCAACGATATTCACTGCAACAGCACAATAGTTTTGCATCTGTACATTCGCATAGAATAAAATAGATTGTGTTGCAGAGATCAAACTGTAGTTCAAAGTTGTGTGCACTTCTATACATGTGTACTGAGTAAAGAGCTGCAATGTAAAGGGACCAAGGGGTTTATTATCTCCCACAAATCTGTCAACTACGGTGTCAGAAAATTGGTGTTTATTAAGTGTTGGGTTAAAATGGACTGATTCTTTTATAGTGCATTTCTACTTGATCACATGCCTCATTCATCCAAGCAATTTTTCTTTGCCCGAGTGCTTTCTATCTAACATTCCCACTCTGCTAAACTCATGGGAAAGCAATTTAAGACTCAGTATCTTGCACAACAATACTTTGGCATGCAGATGGGAGCAGCCAAGGATTAAACTACTAGCCTTCCGATTAATAGATGATCTGCTCTACCTAATGGGCTACAGATACCCCATAAAATAAAAGCACAAGATTTGGTGTGACTAGTCCTAATCTCAGCGCTACAATGTCAGCGCTTACGTTTATACTAGTTCTGAGCTGTTGTTATTATTGTTAAATACAATAGCAGGAAAAACACAAATAGCTCAGTAAGTCATAATGGTGTCACAGTAAGCCGGCATAAACAATACTGGGACACTAAAAATGATGCACAGCAATAACTTTCTTATGTGAAATGTAAAACGATCTAACATACACACTTACAAAACACTTTAATATATACATACTAGTATCCAGTAGCACTGAGTTGAGATTTTATGTGCATCAAATAACAAGATGAAAAATTTATAAGCTGTAAAATTTAGACTCTGTGCTTATGTGCTTGTGTACGCTGCCTCTCTCTATCTGTCATTACTAATGCAGATGCCTGATTTGATCTGATTTAACCTGTGCTTTACCTGCAACGACTGTTTTTGTGTTCTGTTATAATGCATCACTGCGTCTCTTAATTTAGAAATAATTATCTGTAGACTGTAAAGTCTTCAGCTAAAATCCATTGTATGGGCACAGAAGACAGGAAAGACTGACAAATGGATACAGTGCAAACTCACTCTTATGTGGATAAATTAAGTTTCTGGGGGTCATAAGAACTTTTTAAAGTAAACACTGAGTCACGGGCATGGAGATTTAGTCTAAAGAAAAATGTCACCCTGTTCGCTATCTGCTGCAACTGGCAGCTAAAAATTGCCATCTGGCTCATTCAGCACACTCTTGAGTATATTTCTTGAGTGTTACTGCTTTCTGAAGCACATAATGTGTTAACAGAAAAAAAAAAAACAGTGGCACACTGCAGCTTACATCATCGCTTCTGGTAATAAGCCATGTGCTGTCTATTTTTAAGAAGATTCACAAACTTCTGCATTTTTGCATTTGCAGTTAACAAATTGAAACATGCCAAACATCACTGTTTGTGTGGCACTACAATGTTAAACTTCACATGGAACAAGGATGCTACTGTGCATGTGTGTTATTGTGGGGTAAACAGGATGAGGAAATGGGCTCTGAGATGAAGTCTGGCTGGAAGATCACTGAAGGAATTACAACAGGGGTGTGAAAGTGTCAGAAATGGCAGTGAGGGGGCTGGAACAAGATTCACAAACTGTATACAGAACGATAGGAGGTATGTGTGAGTGAGAGAGAAAGCTGAGGACAGGAGACTGCAAGAGTGTCACGTGTATGCCAGAATAAGCATAGAGTGCTGCAATCTCTGGACACAGCGGCAGCAAGTCAGGCCCTCAGTCCCTCAGGTTCCTCATGCCCCTTCCGCATGTATGGGTGATCGTGGCTCAAAGAGTTGGCAGTTCATTTTGTAACCAGAAGGTTGCCGGTTCGAGCACCGGCTTGGACAGTCTCGGTTGTTGTGTCCTTGGGCAAGACACTTCACCTACCGCCTACTGATAATGACCCGAGGGGCCGATGACGCGATATGGCAGCCTCGCTTCTGTCAGTCTGCCCCAGGGCAGCTGTGGCTACAACTGTAGCTGGCCTCCACCAGTGTGTGAATGAATAGTGGAATTGTAAAGCGCTATATAAATGCAATCTATTATTATTATGTAGTTTTCGTAGCGTCCACACTTTCGTCACCCCTCCTCTTGCTTGCCTTATCTAACCTTGTCCTCTTTAAGATTTGCGCTCTAGCTGTCTTGACAATTTCCTGCCTCGTGTAAACTGCTAACACGAATCAGAAGCATTTTGTTGCTGTAACTCAGGCTTATTTTCACTCCACTGATAAATTTTTGTCTATGACGCTACAAGAATGACTTCAGCTTTGCATGTATACATATACTACAGTACCATGCAAAAGTTTGGAGTCCTCCCTAATTTCTTTATATTTAGCTGTCCAGACTTCTTGAATGAGATTCAAAGCTCTTCTTTGGATGTTGGCTGCCTTTCATTCAGTTCTCTGTCTAGATGATCCCACAGTGCTTCGATAATGTTGAGGTCCAGACTCTGGAACTCAACATTACTGGTCCAGTAGGTACCTCTTGGCTAAGTATAGCTCTGGACCCCTGACTGAAATGCAACCACAAACCATGACAGAGCCTCCACCATGTTTTACAATTGACTGTAAATGCTCACTGTTGTACCTCTCTCCTGACTTCCTCCACACATGTTGATGTTTTGAACTAAAACTGCATCTCCATAAGAACTGCTGCCACTGGCTTCAGTCTAGTTCTTGTGTAATTTGGCATAACTCAGCCTTTTTTCCCTGTTTCCATTTCCTAATATTGGCTTTTTGTCAACCATATTGAGACCATTTCTGATGAGACTTCAGTGAAAAGTAGATGGATTAACTGAGGGGCCAGATGCATTTCTCAGGTCTTGTGTCAGCTAAATTTGCTTGTTTTATTCCCTGTTTGTTTAGTAAATGACTTTCAGATACTGGTTATCTACTGTATATAGGTTTTGTTTTTTGTTTTTGAGCCTGTTACTTCTTCTTTTGTCCTCAGTTGTTTTAAAGACACTCACCTAATCACTCTTTGGAAATCATCTTGATGGTGCAAAAATACTATTTTATGCCCATCAGAGTCAACTAAAAAATGAGAAAAAAAAGTTTTGTGACAGGTTGCTGGTAAAAATGCCCAAGATTGAATTTTAAATGGGTTCTTTGCTAAATTGTCTGTTGTGGGAAGACTCAACACAGGTTCATCCCTTTAGTTAGGTGACGTTTTCATGCTTCAATGATTCATAGATCAATGTTAAGTGGTTAAAAAATACATTCCACTAAAAATGATCAGGTACAAGGACTGGACTGAAAATGAGTTGAAAAGAAGAAAATGTACAAAGAAAAACTTTGACAGATAGAGAGAGCTATTGCTCAAAGCCGCTTTTAAAATTTAAGTCTTGCTCCTCAGAACCAAAACATAAGCAAATGAGGAGGTGACTCAAGACTTCTGCACAGTACTGTACATATATACTCCACATTTTGAGTGCACATGAGCTTGATGCAGACTAACTTTACTGTTATGTTGTTGGCATTTGAAAGCCATTACACAAACTCTTTTATGACCATGCATTAGAGCAGGTCCAGCAGGTGCCCCTTGGCTAAGTATAGGGTGCAGTCACTGCTTAAATGTGCCATCTTGTTGTTTCTGTTACAAAGAAGCTGATGGAGGAGAGTAGGAGTGTAACACCCCTCTGTAGCCCTCTGAATCTCAGCACTACTCCTCCTCAGAAGAAGAAGACTGGAGAGATGCCAGGTACTTTTTTTCCCACTTTAAAAGGTTGGGATGACATCCAAACAAAAGAGCACAAGTCCTAATGTGGGCCTCACAATGTTATGCAACTATATTACTGCAGCAGCAGCATAATAAAAAAAATATACATAAGGCAAGTTGAAGCTTTTCTGTTCCTATTGGTGAGCAAAACACAAACCTCACTCCTGGGGCACGGCCAAGGACACGTGTTAGCCACAAACAACCCCTGCTATTAAAGGTTTGTTCTGTGTGGAAATTTCAGCCTGACTCCTCAACCACACTGTAGAGCACTCTGAATGGGTGACTAATGCATGTGTGCTACTCTGCTACACCAGGGAGTTGTGACAATAAGATCCTGCTTCCTGTGATTCCATTTCAGCTCATACGAGCAATATATTACCGACATTAAACGTAACTAAATCACACTGGCTTAATGGTTGAAGAAGACCGTTCAAGGAATTAAATGCTCAAATCCACCATGGCATTGTCCACAGTAACCCCTGAAGTATGCTTTCACAGCTACATATTTAAAAAGCCTTCTCACTAATCATTCGCATAATGAGAAATGTAATAAAATCTTTGCTTTGCTGTTTAACAGCCAGCGCATAGACTTTAACACATTCTTAATGGCTAATTTCTAAGTGTCGTAATGTAATGGAGGAAGCTGTAATTGATTCTTTAATTACCTGATATTCCTATAACGGCATTTGACAACTGACATGGCTGTTCTATATCCCCTGTTTAAATGGCTATATCTTTAATTCATTAAGACAAATACAAGCAGTATTGTGTTTATGTTTCCTCAATAGTTAAATATTGATCAAAAAATTCATGTTAATTATTTATAATTAACTGTAGGATGTTCAAAAATAATTATATGGGGCACAGAGACTAAAATAGAATAAAAAAGCTAAACCTTGACTGATTAAGGCAAAGTTCACAAAGTCCAACAAAGGAGTGACACAAGCTAGGAATTCAGAACTGAAGTGTAAGAAACAAGTGGTTGACAACAACAGGATGATCTGACAAAGGGTAAAGGGAGGGATGCACCCAAGGCCAGGACACACAGTCACACAGTTAATGTTAACATGGTGCTCATGTTAACACAGAGTCGCTAAACACAAAGAGCCCCCTTAGGACATTCCCGGTCGTTAAGTGATGACGTGAGGAATCCTACTTCCGGGCCTAAAGTAGTCTGTGTTTAATATGGCTTTTGTGTTGTTAACATGTTTAATGTTATGTATTTTCTTCTATTTAATCTCAAAAAGCTCCTAAAACAGTCATTGACCACTGTTGACCTCCCCCTGCTTTTATTACCGCTAATCATTTATTTAAGCTCAGTTTTTAAAACCTTAGGATGTAACTACAGCCCAGCCCTTGCAGCAGTATATGAACGACTAACCTCGTATTGTGGATGGATTATCTCAGTTGTTCTCCTGGCTGAAGTTTGGTCCTTTTACAGCATCCTGCCATGCGATTACATTTGTTCCTGACCACCGAGAACACTCACGTTAACTTTTATCAAGTGGAAAAAAGGTTAGCTTGTTTATATTAAGCTAACATAGCTGTGTCGCTAGCGGTCACGTAGCACATCATTATATACCAGCTAGCCAAACTTCAGTAAGCCTACAAACGTCACTGCTGTTTAGTTTTCTGTCTTCATTTATGTTGGAAGTGATAGCAGAGCTGTACGTTTTAATTTGTTTCCAAAACCCCGCAGTCAGGACATGCTATATTGTATTTAGATAGAAGCTAGCGAGCTAACTTCCTGCTAACTTCTAACTCCGTTAAATGTCATAAATTCCGTTTTCATGGATGCCTGGATGGTAAACTCAATTGTTACAGCTGGTAGAGCAGAACGCTGATCATTTTATTAAAGATGAAAGACTTCAGACAGTTTTTCAACTCTCAGTAATGCCATAGTGATCGTTTGATATATGGACCTTGTTACGAAATCAGGTTCACCCCGGTTCTTTTATTCATTGAAACTTCCAGAGACGGCACCGGAACTCAGTAGTTATTTCACAAAACCTTTATTCATCGTTATTCATTTTCATTTAAGCATGCACTTCTAGAAGGGAAGACGTGAGTGCACTCATGTGCCTATGTGAGTGCACATGAGTGAGTGTGCGTGTGGATGTGTGTGCATGACAGTTAAAACACTGTGGGTGTAGGTGACTCCCTAGAGGTCATAAAACCCATCTCCCTTCCAGACCACAGTTATCCAGTTACAAATGTTGAGACCTCCACCCAAACATTCTCTGGGGAATTTCCACTCAGCATTAACTCCTCTCTGTTTTACTTTCACAGTTCAACTAGGGAGGGTCTCCTATACTCTACTCCTAAGTTCATGACACAATCAGGCCTTTATTACATTGAGGGCAGTGTCAGTGTCTCTGCAATAATTCTAGATTCTATGTTAACACATTTCTCAACTCTAAAACAGGCTACACATAATTCTACATTCTATGTTAACACATTTCTAAACTCTAAATCAGCTAAGCATTTCTACAACCTGCAGCGGAGTTTAGGCCCAGACACGGCTAGTGAAGTCAAACTTAACGACCGGATTCCACGGAGTGCTTGACATTGTGTTTGTGTCACCTTTTGTTTTACTTTTGCACGTGTGAACCTTGATCTCATCGCCTGACCAGTCCCTTTGACCCTTTATCTTTTGTCACTGTTGTCTTATTCTTTCATTCTGGCACCCCACGATCCCCTTTATCAGAACCTTTTATTCTCTGTATTTAAATGATAAAACCCACTGTTTTCTGTTGGACATCCCCTTCTTATCTCTAGTATTCTTGTAGTAGCTAGTCCTGTGTTGGCTAACCTTCAAGACGCACTCTCTTGGCTGGTAAACCCACTGTGTACCAAAGTACTTAAGCCTAGATTAACCCTTGATTATACTTCCTGCATCTGCAAGGCCATTAGGGCCCACTAGGGTCTGCTTTCGTAATCAGCATTCACATGCGTGGCTGTTTACATAATTTACATAACAATGGCCAATAAGACTTTGCATTGCATTACATTACAATTGTAATTTAAATTCAAAAGTCACAAAAAATGTATGTGGAGCTCCCAAGAGCTCATCGTCTGATGACAAAAGTCACTCGAACCCTAGAGGGCTTGGGGACATTGAAAGCTTTCAATGAAATCCTGAGGAACTACACTTGAGTCAGATTGCTTAATAATCCAGCAGTAATTGTTTTTATCATTTAAACTGATATTTCACATCTCTGAAAAGACACATGCTGCTGTCAGAAGAGGCCTGTGAGGAGATTTGGGGTCGAAACTCATTGCTATGAAAGAGCTATGATCCTCCAAGTGAGGTTAGATACTTGGCTACAAAGAAATTATCAGCCCATATCGCATCACTTCTAGTTAGGATCTTGCACTAAAACGCCCACATGATGATTCCATAAAAGTGGCAGCAGCGGGAGCGTGGGCAGCTCTACGTTGGACATAAATTTGGTAGCTAGCCTGTTGTCACTCGTCTCATCAGCTCTCCACAGGGAGCCTCAAATACAGAATTGGTCAACCTATGTAATGGAAGTCCAATTATGTGCTTTATTTGTTTTGTTTTGTCATCACAACCCACAGATACATCTTTTAACAACAGTAGACGAGTGTGAACAGAGTTGTCAAAGCTTTTGCCAGGTAACTTTTTTTGGACTCGTGTTTTTTTTTAATCTCTCAAAAATCCCCTTACATAACCCTAACCTTCACATTAAGATTATAGGCTATTACGCTGCTGCTACTAACTCACAATATTACATCATCTGGAATCAATATGGCTGCATGGCAAAAAAAAAAGCTGTAGTAACAATGAATCACAGGAGGCTAATATTTTTAGGTCTTTTTTTGACGTGGAACCCGATACTTTAAAGATCGTTTCTCTGAGGTGTAAACTGGCCAAAGTTCCAACCTAGTGCAGGAATTATTCAATGCTTGTGGTGAGCTCACAGTGCGCCGCATCATGTGTAGCCCTCCTCATCTGTGCTTGGAGAACGCAGGCTGGAGCACTTACATAACCTAGTTAAAATATACCCCAGTCACATGTAACATTCAGCCCTGCAGATAGATATCCCACTGTCGCTTGAGCTGCTCTGGCAGCCGTTCAGACACTAGAGAGAGTATAAACATGCACGCACGCACACACACATACACAGAGCCATAAAATATTTGTCAGTGGTTTGCTGCCAGACATTCTCAACTGCCTGCATGTGAACTGTCTGTGTGGAAAATGGTCAGGGAGCTTTTTCTCTGGATGAAGCACATGTGACTGAAGTTGGAAGAGGGAGAAGGTGCAAAAGGAAGAGGGAGGGTGTATGACGGGGCGCCGGAAGTCCAACCCTTTAAAGCAACAAAAATGCAATGAGTATCACTCTTACTGCATAACCTCTAATATCAAATCTAAATGCGATTGGCTGCGCATACAACTGACACCCCACCCCGCTGCAGCGTGCCCACAGTACATGCAGTTACTCTTCTAGTGTGTGGGTGGGGTTTATTTGTAGAAGTAGCATTTACTGTAACAGGATGACATATCTGGAGGAGTAATATGCTACACTAGGGAGAAGTGGAAGACATATTTTCTAACCAAGATTAAAGCTAAACAGGGTCCAGACATGGTGAAGGATTGCCCAGATTCAGATTAAAGTCTAAAGCAATTTCAGGCATTCTGTTATTGTCACGTGGAACATCTGTGAAGATCACTGTAAAAAACATAAGCAGAGAACGGGATCCAAGTCACAAAGTTCATCTTCAGCTAGATTGATGGGAAAATTAGGTTTTATTCCTCAAAGCTGACATGCTCAATTGGTGGCTGAGACTTGAGGGAGGTAGTCCAAGGCTTTGCAAACATTACAGGAAAAAAAGTTATGTAATCCTGTTATTACAAGTCTATGAATCACTGCAAGGACCCAATATTTTGTACCGATGTCAATTATGTGCAGCCAGAAGACGTTTTTAATGTCTGGTGCACCTTTGTGTTTACATTTGTGTTCCCTGCAGCAGCTTTAGTTGTCGTTAACACAGTTATGGACATTCCTGTCGGTTTTCTCCTCCATCTGAGCTCCAAACCAAAACCTGTCCCTAAGTCGCACTCCTGCTATTAGTGGTGAGCAGGCATAACGTGAACAATGGTGTGGGAAGTCTGTTGTTTGCCGTCCCAATTTAAAGAAACCATGCATGTGTGTGTCACCATAGGTCAGGTTTTAAGTTTGGGAAAGCATATGGAGCAAAGCCAGGGTACACCCAGCTGAGTCATATACACAGTTCACGCGACAGATGTTGATGTAACAGACACAAACGCAAATACGCTCCCGTGCAAATGGCACCCAAACACTCTCACATGTATGCCTGCGTCCCCTTGCAGTATATTTACCGGTAAGGCCACAGTCTCTCTCATTCCCTCACTTTATGCATGTGTAACACGGGTCAGTTTAGGTTATTGGCTAGTGCTTTTGATGGCAAGTCATTGCATTAGACATGTGACGCTGCCTGAAAATGAGAAACAGATTTTACAATACCGTAAATCGTGCACACATGTACTTGAGTTCAGAGCTGCCTTTAGTCCATAGGGTGAGGTGCGGTTGATGCTCCCCACGCACACGTGCTGCGTCTTTCTTTTTTCTTTTTTCGAGAAGACAGGGTTAGACAGGGACAGATGTTCAGCGTATGCCCTATAATAAAGTGGGTGTGAGTCTCTGATTGGTCTTTTATTTTTTATGAATGAGAGCGGGAGAAATCCAGTCTCTGTGGGATATGTTTTCAGCCTGCCTCTCTGACAAATTGAAAATCGCAGTGCCAGTTTGTGTCATGTGACTCATCTTGGATCCTGACAGGAAAACGCACAGATAAAAAGAGTTCCCTTTTGTGAACAGACTGCAAATTGCTGCTGTTGTTCTTTATGCGAATGACAGATTGTGAAAATTGGAGAACGGCTCCGTAGAATTGGATTCGTGTTAAACACTTAAGCATTCCTGGCGAGTACACAAAATACTGAAACATTCACGACAATCTGTGGCTAAGGTTTCTATATGTATGATGCCATGCGTGCGTGGTTCAGAATGCTGAATGTATGAGCCCAATAAAAGCTCTTTGAACATCAAATGCATGTAGATATGTCTGTTTCCTGTGCTTTGAGGTGAATGGGATATATATTTCACAGTGACAGCCTCTAAGACAAATAAGGAAAATGAGAGTTTGCTGGAAAGCTGTAGGAAACTCTCTGTCGTCACAAAGTCTGGGGTCACCAGGGGATCAGAGCCTGGGGAGCAGAACAACAACAAGCTGTTTGTGGGATGTGTGAGAGACCGCTGTGACTTACAGGACAATTAAAATTCAAAATGAATCTCTAACCATGCCAGTAGGTGTGTCACCTTGACTGGTTTTAGAATGCATTCTTCACAGCAGGATGTGATTACAGGCTCATCCGTAGAGAGCAAAGCTAGTGTTTGCTGGTGCCCTCATCCTGCCTGATCTTCATTGTGACGGCAGCACATAAAGCAAAAGTAGCCACATATGCTACTCTATGATCACTTGACCACAAATTGCCTTTTCAATCTAATTACAATGGTACAAGCTCATTATAGAAGGCAAAGATGACAGTCCAAGAAGTCCTTCTGCATTATATCTCAGACAGATTTGCACCCGGTTGTTAAAACTGTCTGGGCAGCGTCCTCGGCTCTGTAAACATCTCGCGGAGCCTTTTCGCATGTGACCTGTTTACTCTGGAGAGAGAAGGGGGGGAAATGTTTTGTTTCAAATCCTGTCTATCCGCATTGTCAACTGAGGGAGATGAGGAGACCAGGCCGTTTGTGCTTTTTGGGTGGGCGTCTCCCGGGCGCACGTGATCTCTCTCCCCGCCCCCCACCACTGTTTGCTGTGAAAGGGTTCGTGACTCACTGGCTCCAAGCTCAGGATTCTTGTCTGGCCTCTGACAGAGGGCACTTAATCCTACTCTCTCATGCAGTCAAACAGAGGTCCTATGAGTCATCAGTTTTACCATCATTGTGCCTAGAAAAAAATAAATTATAAATTTAAAAAAAATACAGAGCTATGGTCAAGAAGAAGCAGCTTTGCGTGTGGAAAAGTGGTTCTGGTTTCGTGTATTTACCTTCTCAAGAAAAGCAAAATGAAACAATTAATGACTAATTCCACTAATGATTCATCTTAATGCATTATTTACTTAGTCACTCACAACTTGGAGACATCTTATGTAATGTCTTGTGGTATGCAGAAAGCATTCATGTACTTACACAAGTACTGTATAGTTTCGCAGCAGGTACTTTCTCTCGTCTATTTCTCCTCTATTTTCTAAAAGCTAGTTACTTTGCAGGTCATTCAAATTAAGCGTGTTATCATTTTATAACGTTAAACGATAACAAAGTAGCCTTATATTACAGATTTAAATGTCAGAAATGACCTAATAATATATATTACATGGACAGAATCTTTCTTATAATAAATACATGTGAATCGATCTTACCAGTTGCCCTTTACTTTCTCCCCCTCACCACACCACCACCATTAGCAAACATATTTTAAATGTGCAAAAATAAGTGCCTGCTACACTCTACCGAAGTGTCCTTGGGCAAACTCATTAACTCTCACACTTGTTCCTGAAATTGCTGACTGCGCCTTTAGCAGTGCCGCTCAGCTTACTGACATGCCTCAAGTCAAGCATCATCATCCAGATGATATAATGCCCAAGAATGCCTGTAGAATGACCACAGCCAGCCCTGGCTTGACTTTTCACCCAGCTGCTGAAATGAAACCGATCCGCGTGTCCACGTGTTTGTGTCATTTCCATGTCATTTGCATATGTAAACCGGCCTCGCCTATTGCTCCGCGACTGCACTGAACGGAGGAGCCGATTGGACAGTCGGAGCCGCTCGAGGAGCAAATGGGAGCGCATGCTCCCGCTAGTCCCGCCCTCCCAGACACGTTGCCTTGGGAGAAGCAACACGGGCCGATCACTGGATGTTCTGCCTCCTCTCTCTCACGCCGCACGTCCAGCACATCAGCTGCTCTCTGCCTACAGTCCTACTGGATTTACCGCTAAACAAAGGAAGAACGACCAGCCGCTCCATCCTGAGAAGGTAGGCACCCATGCTCATCTCCTTTTAATGCCCAGAGCCTCCCGATAAATATCACTTACTTTGTGTTTCTGAGGGGACTAAGCGATATCCTAGTAATATTATTATTTTAAATCATCCAGAGGCATTTCACACAGACAACCTGGTCAGAAAAACAAAGAGTTTGCGGTTGTGTTTAATGCTACGATATGGTAGCCTTCCCGTGACAGGGACTGGTATTCCTGTTTCATTTCTTTCTTTATTGTTTAAATATATATATATTTATATTTTACTAATTCAGCATGCTGCCAAATTTACTGAGACTGATGAGGAAGTCTATTGTGTCTGTTACCCAACTGATGTGAAACCCGCATTTAGGCGGACAGATCAGACCTGCCACCTTATCTTCCTATGCTCGTTTTCTCTGGCGAGAGATAACGACGTGTGAATATCTGAAATATTCTCTTATATTTCAAGCATATCGGCGTACGTGTTAAGCGCTGGACATCTCTATTCAGGTGCCCCACCTACACAGGTAGATGTAGACGTCGAGGTCGCGGAAGCTAACTGGTATATATATATTTTTAAATTGCTTTATGGGACCACCTTTCCTTTGATTCAGAAATCCACGGTGTTAGCTGTTATCAGTACCTCCTACTGCTATTTAAAGTGTTATTAGAATATAACTGTAGGCCTATATGCGCATGCAAAGGCCCAGGGCAAGTGAATATTTAGTAAGCTCGCCATGTGTATGCTGTTTTTATCACAGAAAGAAATTAGTAGTAGCGTGGAGCTAGTCATGGCACATATATGTTGATATATTTTCTCAGTGCTATTGGATTCATTTAGAGTTAGTATATTAATAAGAAGGGCGACTTTTATACAATTATAGAGAGAAATTAGATTTTCTTTTTGCTACTGCAGTGTCTGTGCATGTTTTGTGTTGTGTAATACAGTATTACACAACACAAAACAGACTGACATTGCAGTAGCTTGGAATTAGATTCAAGATTCTTTGGGACTTTGCTGAATCTCTTCTATGGCGCTCAATACTCACGTGCTCCTGTAAATCATTGCTTTGATTTAGAGCAATGATGATGTATATGTTTTGCGTTTTATTCAGTATATCAGTAAATGTCCGCTCCACCCCTCCTCTGTAACAATAAGATCAGAAGGCGACAAAGAATCAGGGAGCAATTAACCCCTCTACCCTCAAATTTTACAGGAAGCAAGAGACATGGCAGTCCTTAACTCTGGGAATCCTAAAATGATCTCTGTGCTGAAAATGCTGTTCTCACTTCCCCTCTTGTAATAAACACAGAGGGAACATACTGCAATTAAGCCTCCGTAAAGAGCCTTTAGTTGGATTTTCTTTTTTATTCAGAAGGCGTTCATTGCTGAAGAACGCTTCCCATTTTCTTAAATCTCTTTTTTCACCCCACAAGTGTCACTTGTGTTGATGGGAGGTCTGCGGTTCGTCGAACTACTAGTCGTCATGGTGGCAGACCTCTGCCCCTTTGAATAAGCAAGCGAACGAAGTGTATGAATGAATGTGGTGGTAGCAGCTGGCAGGCCAGCTGACAGAAGCGGAGTGAGGGTGGTGGGGGGGATAGTCAGGGTAGCAATTGTGAAATTTAGAAATGTGTTTGTTTGTGATGTGAAGACGCTTGAGGGTTGCAGTGAAAAAAATTTGGAGGGACAAATGACGTGAGCCTCCCACCCGCCACCCTCCGAGTATTGGATGGGGCACGGGACCGTTTGCTGTTTGCTTTTGATGGTGGCTGGCCTGTGTTTACTGGCTCAGGTGTTGCATCTGCAAAACAAACAGGTCATTGTGGTCCCAACAACTGTTATCTCACTGCCACCATCTGCTCCGAGTACACTGCTGTCCCTCCTCTGTCTTTATTGTTATTTCTGCTTGGCTGGAGTTTTTTTGTTCTTTCTTGACTTTTTGCTCGAGAACACTACATTTGATTATTTTGGCTAAAGGCCTTGATGTAGTTAATTTTTAATTTACTGTTTCTCGTCTCCGCATCTGTTATCGCTGCTCCCTTTAATATGTTTCGTGTTGTTACAATGTAATAACGGTGAGTTTCTCTTTGTCAGGTCGGTGATGGTCAGTGCTATTTAGACCCTGCAGCTGAGGATGTCTGCTACAGATTCGGACAACTCCATTGACTGGCTGGCTAGCGACAATGAGGATAATGAGAACGAGCAGGAGCCTGACTGTACCAGAAAGCACAGCCAGACAGAAGCTCCTTTATCCCCCTGTGCCGCTTCGCACCTGGGCCCGACTGACAGCAGCTGCCGCTGGAGCAGCGACTTGAAGGAGGGCGACGGTAACTGGAGCGGGGTCAGGGAGGTCTCCAGCCGGGGATCTCCCGGCTGCATGGAAAAATGGGACAGAGACACCGCCACTGGACTGTGTAAAACACAGCAAGGAGAAAGAATGAATGGCAACAACACTCAGCAGGCACTGAAGAGACCCCGCGGCTCTACAGAGGACGAATGCAAAGAACGGCAGCTCATTGCCAACATGTCAGAGAAAGAGAGAATTTTTAGCAGCAAGGTGAGCGCCTCTGTGGTTCATGTGTGCTTTCCACAGACAGTGGTTGACAGTGTCAGCAAAACTAGCGCGTACCCTGTCACCCAGACTGATTCCCGTAGTGGTTTTACAGAGTGCTTCCTGCATGACATTTCCAGTAAAAATGACCTTCCCCTATTTGCTATCCGTTTCTAAAGAACTAGACTTTTTCTGTCTTAAGTCAAACAAAGCTAGTTAGTCATGGAAAGTTGTTGTCAATTAATATAACAAAATGAACTGGGGGGAGGCTGATTTATTATGAGCTTATCAGAAAAGGTTTTTCAGTTGTTTTATTATCCACTAACACTAATAAATCTGTTATTATTTTCAGTGCATGGAGCTACAATGCTACATTCATCCACTGTCATCAATCTTGAATGGCCTTCGTTCAGGGAGATACAAAGAAAGTAAGTCAGCATTTAATATGTCTTCTGCTTCACACACAAGATATTAACCTGATTGAACACAAAATGTCTTAGTTGAGTCTGTTTTTCACGGTCTCTTTTGTCTCAGAAAGAAAAAAAACAATAGAGCGCATAGACTACGCAAGTCTTTGTGGAATAGGTGTCCTTGAGATATGAGCGCGAGACGTCTGAAACATGCGTTGTCGTAGGACTGGCATCTAACCACAAGCATTCCTTGTATATGTGCGCATGTGTGTGTAAAGTGATGCAGTTCTTGAGACGGATAGGCATTATGAGGATCTCTGAAAGAGAGCACCGTGTTCAGGCGGGCGCAAAAACTGCTTAGTTTGGGATCTTAGTCAAACCCGAACCTCGTGTGACCCAGCACTTCCTGGCCACAGAAGCAGGGAGTCTGTTCCTTCACACACACATTTCACACTACCCATCTGCTGAACAGACTCAGCCCTGCTGTCAACACCGTTCATGTGGCTCATGCTACAACTTTCTTCTTGCCAGGACTCAGCAGTTTCCAGGAGAGTGTCGCCATGGACCGGATTCAGAGGATCATGGGTGTTCTGCAGAACCCCTACATGGGGTAGGTGACCCACATTCTGCCCTACATGAAACAATGATAATCGGTACTTTGACATAAATGTGTCAGCGTAGAAAATCTGTGTGCTCTTTTCACTTGTGGTTTCAAACCCGTGTGAGAACCACAGTGCATCCCCCAGCATACATATACAAGGGCTACCCAATACTGCTTGCTATCTGTGGGTCGAAGTGGTCTCCGTTATGTTTCTGACACATGGCTCACAGCAGGTTGCTGCTACCCCCGCACATTCAGGATAAATTTACTGCAGAGATGGCTGCCTCTCACTAAAGCTGGGCATCTTGTTAAAAATGTATCAGGCTTCACTGTGAGAGCGGCCCACTTGTGTCTGTGTGATTAGCTCTCCACCGGCCAGACAGCATAATGGAATATGCTATCACCCCTTTCAAGGAGAAACTCTTATAGTCCCTGTTTCCCAGTCAAATTTAAAATGTTTTGATATTTCACATTGTTAAATGGAAAAAAACTACCAATTCTCAAATCCTTATGATCTGATTTTTAGTGCAGTTTTTTCCCACACATATAAAAAAGAATATCTGTCCATTCATTTACGCATTTTCTTAACCGCTGAATAGAAAACTTCCATATCTGATGAAAGTTGCTATCAAAAAATTCCAGAAACTCGTGTAATATATGTTTCAATTATCTGGAAACAGGAAACTGTCACATTTGAGAAGCTGGAAAGTTTTGAGTTTTTGATTTGAGTAATCACTTTAGAGCATAATTTCACAGAGCGATTGCACTCAGCGATCGTATCAATACTATTTGATTACACTGAAACGAAATCCCGGCATCGTGTACAGTTTAGCTGTGAAACTGAATAGGAATCTTTGGGGTGCAGTTAGCACGAGGCTTTGCATCAAGGTATATTAGACAAAGTGCTCCTGAGCCTAGCGCAGACTAATTGGAGCCCTCACCCACCAGCTGCTGCCTCCATAAGGGAAACAAAGAGTGGGTGTGGCAGCCTCCCTGCAGACAGCCAGGGCAGAGGCTGGAAGGTGGACTAAACCCCTCCCTCGTGTCTCTCCTGGTGTCTGCTCTGTGTTGCCAGCTGGCAGCCCCTGGAGCAACACAATGGTAGATAGGATCAAAGTGACTTTTTTTTAGCAGCCACTGTGGCGGATAATCTTTCACATGAATTTAACATGGGTTGGACTGAATATAGCAGGAAGGTCCCGATCGTACGGCCCAGGCTAATCCCCGCTCGCCATCTGGTTCTGACGGGCAGCAGTTAAGGGGGATTCTGACTGCGCCCACCTCCGACGTGAACTGCGTCAACTGTTTTATTTTTACACTGACGCTGTGGGAGAACGTTGTGGCTTTGGCGTTTATATTTAGAGGCGAGCGGGAGTATTATACGCCAGTCCACGTGTGAGCTCAAAGCATGTGAGAAATGTACTTAAGACAATGTTCCCCTCCCCACACACGGTGAGCAGGCTTTGTTGAGCGAGTGAATGTGTTCGCTTGCTTTTCAAGAGCGCATATTTCCTGTGCGAGCTTGATGGGGAGGTAGATTTCAGAGAAGAGGTTACCAAGATTTTGGCTCGATTACTCAGATTCGCGCGCGATAGCTTGAGTAAATAGCTCTCTCTCACTCTCTGTTTCTTTTCTTTTTTTCACCTCTGCTTCCAGGGAGAAGTACATTAATATCATTCTTAAAATGGAAGAAATGCTGAAGAGCTGGTTCCCTAATGTAAAGCTTCAAGAACACCCACTCACTGTCACCCAAACAGAGGAAGCTGCTCCCACCAAGAAACTGAAGGTAAAGTTAAAAAAAAGAAGCTGTTGTGTAAGAGCTCTTCGCCTAGATAAATCCCACTGCCAAGAACATATGCTGACGACGCAGTGAAAGAGCGACTAAAATATCTATTATTATTTAATCACAGGTCTGGAACAGGGACAGGAGGATTAAAAGCTATTTTTACTGAGGTATTACTGCAGTCTCAGGTTCACTAAGAACAATGACAGAGGAGAAAAGGTAATTTTGGAGGAGTGTCCCTAAGGGGATAAGAAAGGTCAGGATACTTTAGAACATTCCTTAGGTTTTTTTTATTCTTTATAACCGACTACACCCACTATGATCGATACTGCTCATACCAGATCCCTACTACCAAGTCTGATTGCTACAGTGTGTAAATTATGCAGGTGGTGCAGCTCAATCGGAGGAGGTTCCCAATTCAAGTATTTCTAGTAGCGCGAGCGTGGCTGAACGCAGACCATGTCTTGCTCTGTGCTACGTGTGGGAAAAGAAAACTGGGGGAATTCTCACGGATTATCTAAAGATGGTGTGTTTAAAGAAATACACAGAGAATTATCGCCCTCAGAACCGTGCTCATAATTTTGGTCTTATTCCTGCCACGCTCTTCAGCGTGTTATTTACTTTCTGGATAAAAACATCTCATTGGACACTTAGTGTCCGGCACCAGATGGCAGACAAAATAAGTAGCTTTTCAACAAGCTGGGGCTTCTAGTAACTAAACAACAAGATCCTCAAGAATTAGTGGAGGCCAAATTACGGTTCAGAGAGAATATTTTAGAAACAAAACTCAAAATTAATGCCAGTGTTTACCCCTAATGTTAGATATTAAACAGAGGGAATTAAATCATTTTGAGGCGCTAATACACTGTGTACATGTGTGTTCGGGTTGTTGCAGCGCCCCACCCAGATTTTGGGGCTTATTTGCTCTCGGGCCATTTTTATGGCTCCTGCAGTGTGTTTAGGGGTGGCTGTAGCTCAGGAGGTAAACCAGGTCATCTGCTAATCGGAAGGTTGGTGGCTTGATCAGAGTGTGAACGTTCGATGGAAAGCACTTAGAGGAGAAAAGTGCTTGTGGTATAAAGTGCTTTGAGTGCTTGAGTAGGAAAGCGCTATAAAAGATCAAACCATTTACCGTTTTAGTGTTGCTTTCAGCCCTTCCATTATCTGGGCCTCACTCAGATTTCTGCACGATGAATATATTATTTATATTTCAGGGTCCTTATAATAACTAGATGGACAGCAAATGAAAATTAGGTCTTGGTAATCAATTAGAATCATCGCTGAATAATAAAACTTTTTTGTCATACCCAACAGCTGTCTCCAGTTACCACATCTGCAGCAGCGAGCGCCATCACTACTAGCGATCCTCCAGCCACCGCCAAAGCCCTGAGAGTCACAGATCTCACTCCTCCTGGAGCTTACTCTGCCAATAATCTGAAGTGGCTCCACACGTCACCCATTTGCTCTCCCACAGCAGAGCAGGCCCAGGCTGGTCCCAGGCCCCTGCTGACCCCCAGTGACAGAGACCTAACGCAGGACAGCGCCGTGTCCTCCAGCACAGACAGCCAAACTAAGACAAACTTGGTGCCCAGAGGCCCGCCGCCGGGCAAAATCAACGCGCCCTGTCTAGAGAGGCTTCTAAAATCGACGGACAGCATCATCACACGTAAGGGAACAGGGCGTTTGACGGACAGCAGCTGGTCCTAGTCCACACAGAGGGCTCGGTGTAAGCAGCGCGCAGAGGAGCCCCGCCTTGCCCACCCTGCAGGGAGCCAATCAGCTCACTTAGCTCATTCCAGCCTTCAGGAGAGATGAGAGCCTTCAAAAGGGATGTTACCGATTCCTCTTTTAATATGGAAGCGGTGTCGATGAACAATGTGACTTTTCTGTACGGCGGTGTACCCTCTCTAACATGACAACTATCTGCTTTATTTCCCTTTTTGTTGACTTATCTCTTCTTTTTTCCTCCCTCTTCTCTCTTTTTATTTTTGCACTCTTCAACAGCGTGTGTGAGAGTTGGAAGGATAAATTTCACATGCCGTGATACCGGAGAAAGTATTTTCACAACTGAATTTGTTCGCACTGGCTTGTAGATGTAAAAAAGAAAAAAAAATACAGTCTGAGTATCTGTGAAGCTGCCATTACGAGTGAAAGGGAAAGAACTGAAGGAAAGGTTTGTGCTGAAAGGAAGGAAGATATGTCAGTGATCTACATATTGTTGTGCTGAAAATGTGGGTGAAATGTGATGTTGTTCCCCTCCCCTCCCATGACTCCACTCTTAAGTTTATTGATGTGACTGTTACTCATTTGTATTCTTTATAAATAACTCTTTTGGTACAACTGTTCTACCTCAGCGAGCACCACGTCACGGTTAGTGAGTAAGAATGTGAACACTATGCTCAAAGTAAGGACACCTCGACAGAGCTACGGTGAGCCACCAAATGGCCTCTGACGACAAGGTCTGCAGCGCAAAGTCTCCCCTCTTCTACAAACGGAGGATGCTGTCTCAGTGGGGATGCTCTCGTGGCCTGACTGGTGCCAGTGTAAAGAATGTCAACTGCAGATTTCTTTTTCGAGTCTCCCAGTAGAAGGCAAACAGTGCCTGTAACGTCAAGCTGTGCCTGTAAGCTGGTTTAATAAAGAGAAAGAGAGAGAACCGTTTGGAAACCTTGCTCCTCTGTCCTCTGTGGGATGTACAAATCAGGAATTCTCACTCTCCTGCCGTTTTCCTGTTTTGAGTAAGTTATTCAGATCTCGCCAACTATTTTCTGTGGTGAAGCAGAACAATAGCTTTTTTTTCCTTTTTTTTTTTTTTTGCCACAGAACTGGACAGTATGTTGGACCAGCGGAGAGATGGACAAGCTTTTTTGTCTGTAAATCTTACAGGAAGGTTGTCAATTTACCCTGAAAAGTGGCCTTTACAGTGTGAAATTTTATACTTTCAAAATAAATGTGGTTATATTTGTTTGATGCAAAACAAATGGCTACAGATTCTTCTGTTGTGAAATTTCTTAACACTGTAAAGCCTAAACCATGAAACACTAGTGTGTTTATTGAACCTTCTGACAAATCTTTATTAGAAGAATTTAAACATCAAACTGTATATATGAGTATTAATTTATAGATTTTTGTTGCATACTACAACTTATTCCGGCTCTTCAGGGAAAAACAATCACACTGATGATGTAGAGGTCTCAAAACCTGATAAAAATCCAGGTATTCCATATGACACACTTGGTTTTCACCAAAGGCTTTTTCAAAGGGTGACGTATAAGCAAAGAGAATATACACAATGGCCTGAAAATAATTCTCAACCAAGAGCTAAACCCGCTCAATTATGCATCAAAGACCCCCAAAGAAAGAAGAAAAGAGTGCTATCTGATTAATGTCGTAGTTGGGCCAATTATAGGGTGAGTCACTCAAAGCGAGCCTACTTCCTGAGGGAATAAAAAGATTTATTGTTTGCAGGGTAGGGTTTCATCTTCTTTACCTCAGTTGTGCTGTACAGGCAAAGTGAAATTACTGCTTGCAGGGCTCAGTATCACTTCACATTTCTCAGAAAGTGTTGCCACGCTGTGTTTTTACATGCCTGTAGACAAAGAGGAATTCCAAGCGCACAGTTTTTCACAACCTGCAAGAAAGAGGGAGAATGGCTCTGCCTGTGCCAGATTTCACATTTGATTTGCAGATTAGTTCATGAAAAAGGCAAGAAGCAAGTCTTTTATACTCTCGTGTGTGGCCACGATATAAGCATTTAGCTCCACTTCTAAATGTATTTAGAACATATTTGCAATCCAGCAAGCAAATGCCTCATGTTTGACAAAAAGAAGATGCTTTTTTAATTTTATTTGTTAGGCCCAATTTTTTGCTTCTGAACATTTTGTGAAACCACTGATACCTCTGACTGTGGATTCACTTTCACTCAGCTCATGTCGAATTTTGTTTCTGTCAGTAAGAACATGTCATGGCCACGAGGTCTGAAAATAGAAGCATGTGGGAGTTCTACAGCCTCGAAAACAACCGTTCAGGAAGTTAAGGAGAGAAAAAATGGTAGCGATCTACCCCATTTTCATTTGTGCTTCACTAAATTACACGTCAGCGAAGCACGTGTCTGTTTTTCCGAGCTGAAAGGCTTGATTTGGTCGATTAGCCGCACTGCTTTGTTTCAGTGTTGCTGCCCCAGATCTCATCTCTCAGGAAAAGGCTAATGGCCTGGACTCACGTGCACAGATGACCTGATAGCGTTCGTGTCCATCGACAGCTGGCACAGATCGCCCAGAAAGTTGTTGTTATGAATGATAGGAAGAGCTGCATCAACAAAAGACAGAACTCTCAATATAAACACCCTGCCAATAATGAACTTGTGATGTGATGTAATGTGCTGGGAAAGTGCATGGAAAGCAAAGTGCTATGAATATAAAAGTAAGTAGGTGCAGGATTCTGCAGACTGAGATGGGTGAGTTTAAAAGTACTACGAGAACATGCTCAAAAAGTAAGACTAGAATTTCTCATTTAAAATCATTTTAATAACTGTGAAAGATCAAGAACTGCCTACTCTACTAGAGAGTTTAAGAAAAGGTAAGTTGTAAGTGCACAAAAAATAACCAAGTACCAGAATACATCAAACTGATGGCAAATTAGATCCTTAATTTTTCAATTATGTTCAACAAAGCGGTACCAGAGTTACCAGATAACATTATAGACCAATTCTACCATGGACAAGAAGTCTCATTGCTTTCCTTTTTAAAGGTCCACAGAGGTTATGCTGCACAAAACTGATTGATGTCTGAGGGTTTTTTTTGTATGTATGGGCAGAACTACAAAGACCTAATCATTACTGCAGCAGCAGACATTGGAGCCTTTTATCAGAAGCATTCAAAGGCGAGTGGGAGAGAAGAAAGAGGGTGGACAAGGGGTCTGTGGTTCCAGTCACAAAAAGCCACAAGGAATAATAAATAGGGCTTCATTTTCTCTAGCTGCTCTTTTATTGTAAAAAGGCCCTGATTTGAGCTCCAGCTGGGTTTAAAATGACGAAGGGGGTGAGACTGAATCACAGATAAGGTGGCAGAGCTTCCCCCAGCAGTAGTTATTTATACACCTACTGTATTTATAATCCTCCCATCCAGAAAGAGCCAGATGTGGTGAGTGTGAAATCACTAACAATCCAGTCAATTCATGATATCAAAAGAAAGGCCAACTGCTGCAGTACAGGCAGTGAATAAAGGGCAGATATTTGCAGGACTGCCGCTGATGGTGGCATTTGTTTAAAAAGCTTCATGAAATTGTTAAGCATTCAAACCTTCTGTAATGTAATCATTCCTTTTGTGCTGATGCTCACCGTGGCTCTGCTCTTTTAGACTGTAGTGTTAAAAGACCCAATCACACCATTATCACAGATATTACATAATTACATGTTCTGAACTGCCATCAGCATGTTGTGACCTAGCAGCATGTCAGACCTAAACAGAGAAATACAGCCGTACACGTTTGTCGCTCACGTGATCATATAAGTGCAAAATCTATAAATAAATAAATGATTGATTCTCTAAAAAATGTGCACATTCTTGCACCGGCGGGTGAGCAGCGTGTGACTGTCGCAGATTTTGATTTGGGCTGTGCAAAGCAACAAATTGACTCATTATGTTATTATGAACTGCGGCTGATTCATTCACACTCCACAGAAATAATGGTCTCATCTGTCAGAGGGCTGAGCGCTTTTAATTAAGAGACCTGTGAACCCAAAATATCCCCCGTCCAATTATTAGAAGAGCAGGTTATACAAATGGTGAAAGAGCTGCGACAATCCATGGCTGCTCCTCCGCAGTCCTCGGTTTGCTTATCAACCCTCCATGTGCAGTTTAATATGAACTTCTTGTCTCATCTTCCACTACGCAACCTGAAATTGAATTTGGTGTATGGTTTGTTGGTACGTTTGATTTCACAGTTAAGTGATACGGTATAGTATGAAGTCAGATGCTGTTTTTGCTTTTTTTTTACTGATATTGCACTGGGAACATTCTGGTCTCCAGAGCCAAATGACCACCAAGTACATCGATGCAGACACCAGGGGTCTCTGCAATTCAGTACAGCGCTATTGATTTTCCTGTCTCCAGAAGGTTATCCTTAGCCCTTTCAGAAAAAAAAAAACCAATGTTCGAGCAGCACCACCGCCATTCCGCGTGGGTTTTACCAGCAGCACCTTTTTTTTTTTTAAATATTTCAAACATCAGCAGCAAAATGCTGAAATACATCTTCAGAAAACAAAACGTTTAAAAGACTGAACATAATGTGAAAGCTTCATCACAAAAACTGTAGTTATCAAGGACGCTCTTCTATGAACACTTTTAGTGCATGCTGGCAGCAGAAATGATTGGGCTCATAAATGTGATACTTAAACATTTGATGCAGGAATGATAGCTATGGTGACAAGTCTGTTGTTTTTTCAACACAAGGCCTCAGAGACTAATTATGTGAGCAAAACATCATCGCGCCCCGACACCACCACCATCATCCACATATTGCCAGCTAATTGTCTGCACTTAGTCTTGTAGCTGAGGAGAAGAACTGATTCCTGTATAGACTTACTTGAAATATGTGAAGTATAATCTGGGAAGTCCTTTAGTTTCATATTCTGGTCTGTTTCCAGACATCTACACGTGACAGGAGGCAAAGTGTTCCTTATAGCAGCGTGCCTTTGGGAATACTTTCATATATAAAGGTTCACAACACTTTCAACAACCGCTTCACACAATCAGACGTCTATTTTAACTTCACGGGAGGCTTGAATCGACTTGTTAAAGTGGGTTAGGATAATCATTGTGGATATGTAGAAAGGTGGAACGTGTAATTTGTATTAAGAACATAATAACATGCCTTTGGCAAAAACAAAAAAAGCAACATGATGATAGATATTTGTGTGAGCCACAGTTGTTTGTCCAGGTGCAAAGCATACTAACTTTGATGAAAAGGTCAGCCAATCAAGTTTCCTTAAAGGGGAAGACTTGTCATTCTCGGTATCGCAATGAGCAACACTTGTCACCTCCCTGTGGTCTAATTGCAAATGTACCTGTGATGCACATCGCTAAAGATGAAGCAGTGAGAGAGATGAGATCACTGATATGCCACCCAGTGACATATCAAGAGCACAACCACCCACACACTCACCCACCCATTAAGTCTCATTTCCAAGAATAGGGGGCAGACTGTGCTCTTGTAGGTATGAATAATGAAAGCAGCCTCCAGGAGCTCATTTCCAGAGAGTGATCATCAGTAAAGTACGGCCTAATGATCACACAGATAAAGTGAGAGGCTGGCATTCATGATTAATGCCCTCAGGTCTGTCTCCACAGCTACACGGCCTCTGCCATCAGATCTTCTGATGCGCACTGACCACAAAGCATCAGGTGCATCAAGGAAAATAAGATAGACCATAATTTACATGAGTCAGTGCAGTGCTTCGTTCCTATAACAAAACTAGCTGTAATATATCATAGAGCAGATATAAAGAATAAGAAAACATGTTAGTTTCAATAAAGCTGTAGTATTTTGTTTTATCTGATATGTAAATGCTTTTTAGGCACCAACCTATCACTTGATATGATTTTTATGTAGCTTGTTTAAATGCCTGTGTGCTTTTTTGATGTCTAATTTACAAAATAAACTCATTTTTAAAAAATTCCTGATGCATGAATATCTTAAGTAGTCTTCAGGAATAGTTTTCCAGGCTTCTTAAAGAGTGTTTCTTTTGATGTTGGCAGCTTTTTGTTCAGTTGTCTGTTGAGATGATCCCACACTGTTTCGATAATGGTGAGTTCCTGGTTCTGGGGAGGCCAATCCACGAATGATAGCGTGTGAAAAACCAGGCTGTTGCCAATCAGATGCTTTGCAGGCAGTGTTGTGTGGTGAATAAAAATCTGACAGTACTTTCAACTGAAGGGCCGGATTCTCAGATCCTGTGTCAGATCTTTGCTAAATCATTTCCTATTTCTTAAGGACATAACTTTTAGATACTGTTCATCAGCCGTGGCAGGCCACTTCTTCTTTTGCCTTACACTTGTCCAGTTGCCACATTTTTTTAAGAGCAGACTACACACTATGCCATATGAGCATATGAAATGTGCCACATTGTCAGTTAAATTCTCTTTGGGAATCACCTTGCAAAAAATACTGTGTTATCTTTGGCATTTTTTGTAGAATGAGGTCAAGAAATGGGATCAGGCAATATTTTTGTGACAGGCTGCTTGTAACAAAATGCATAGAGCTACAATTTAAAATACAATTTTACAGTTTTGCTAAGTCCTCTTTTTGTGTAGACATACGGAAAACACAAGTCATCCCTTGAGTTTGGTTGCTTCTTTGCATAAATGATTAATAGGTCAGTGTTAAGTGGCTTAACAAAGAAACAAATAAATAAAAGGTACAAAAAAGAGAATGAAAAAAAAATTAAAACAAAACCTTTTACTCAATACTGTATATGCATGGTTTTCTTTAGTTTAATTGATTTACTTTTACTTTTCCCCTAAAATAATTTCTTGTAACTAATTATTTCCGGGTATATGGCTGTAGCTTTTGTTATGCCCACTAGATGGCACCATAGTAAAAGAAAAGCACAGCATATCACTTTTTTGCTGCAGGCAATGGCCTCAACATCGCAGACACAGTTTTTTAATGGTAAATTATTTATCTACAGCTCACCAGCAGCAGCATTCATGTTCCATTAAAAATAAGAAGAATACCAATAATGGGCCACAGTAGCACCAGGGGCCTGACCCATTTAAGTGGAACAGGGTCATGATGTAAATAATTACACCTGTGTTTCCATGTCAGAATGGCTGGGTAGCTGAAAAGGGCCTATTATGCACATCATGTGCTAACACTGACACATCTCTGAGTCAAGCACTGTTCCAAAGACACCCTGAAGGACACACTTTGAGCTGACAGCCCACCTTATTTGTCTGTGTGAATGGATCATCAACCGGATCATACCAACGTGAGTCGGCTGGAATTCCATGATCCCACAGAACTGATCCCACCATACCAGCTGTGGCTCTCTTACATGAGATGCAGACCTCACTGTAACGGCTGACTGGAAAGCATGTCATATCACTGTCTGCAAAAGACTCAGCTCTTATTTCAGTGAGACATGGCAGGAATATTTACAGTCACCAGCTTGGCTCATCAGGGCGAATAGAGACGAGTGACCCAAACGTGCACTAAATGTTTTCTCTCGTCTCATCAAAGGCCAGTAACTCACAGGCTGTCATTAAACAATAACAGGAGATGTGCTAACATGGAAACAGACTACAGGAGTTTTGTCTGACATAGCGAATTAAATGTGAATCTAAATATTTTGTGCTGCTATAGAGAAGGACAAGAAGGCACACTGTTTTCAGACTGACCCACTTGTTGATTATGACACCTTTCTCAGTATTTGTGTTGAGCTGGCCCAAATTGTGTAGGTCAGGCCAAATTATCCCTTCAATCTCTTTCAGCTCAGCTGAGTCCAAACAGCGCCACTGTTGTGAGGCTAAATAACCAAGCAGTGGCCAGAAGAAACGGCAGCGGCCAACAAAGTAGGTGGATAACACACTGATATTGAGATTATTATTCCTCGTCAAGAGCTGCTTTGTATTTTTTTTTTTAACTTTAGTGTGTTTGGCATATTTATGGTTGGGATTTCTGGGTCATCTAGACACAATCACACTTTCACTGTGTGGGAAAATCATTTTACACTTTGCTTGGCCTTAAAAGAAAGGAGATGGTGAAAGTTTAATATCCAGGACTCAGGGTGTAGTTGTCACTGATGCCTCACAACAAGGAGGATGTGGGTTTGAACTTCATGTTGTCTCTGTGCACACAGTCTAAAGGCATGCATGTTATGTTAATTGGCTGTAGGTATGGATGTGATCATGAAGGCTTGTGTGTCTCTGTGTGTAAGCCATGTAGGCTGGTGACCTGTGCAGGGTGTAACCTGCCTTATGCAAAGCACCAGCCCAGACAGGCACCAGTCCCTTCCACAGCGTTAAGAAAATAGATCAAATCAACAAGTTCTGGTTTCATAAAAACGGTCAAAGTAACAATGTTCATTAATTTATTTAACACATTCTCAATTTACACTTTATACACATATAAAGAAAGTAAAATGCTTCTTGAAAACACTGAAGGCTAAGATACAGGCAAAAGTGAACTTAAGACATGATGTATATCTATTTATAAATACATGAAAGTATTGCAAGACCTATCAATTCCATTTAAAACTGCAGAATTAGATTCACATATTAGGCATACCGTAGATACATGCAGTCAGTGAACTCGTCAATATGGAAGCCCGTTTCCGCCACTAAAAAAAAAAAAAGGATCCATAACTCAAAATTTCGAGTTATTTTCTCAAAATTTCGACATATTAACTCAAAATTTTGAGAAAAGCAACTCGAAATTTCGAGTTAGCGCTGCCAATCAGTAATCTACGTGAATGACGTCATTTCCATATTACCCGGAAGCTGAAGCCCTCAGCTACAAATGCTACAGCTAAGCTACCGGTATTACATCCAGTCGTGAATGCACAGATTGCTGAGTGTTTTCAGCCTGGCTTCACAAATGATGAAATCCCTGTGTTATTAGCTGAATCACATGGTGTTACTATCAGCAAACATACTTTAATTTGTTGGGATCCGTTTTTGAGTGCGCGGTCCTGCGCCATATGCTTCCGGGTAACAAGAAAGCGACCTCATTCACGCATATTTTTGATTGGCAGAGCTAACTCGAAATTTCGAGTTATATTTCTCGAAATTTTGAGAAAAGTAACTCGAAATTTCGAGTTATGGATACTAGCTTTTTTTTTTTTTTTAGTGGCGGAAACGGGCTTCCATACGTCAATGAAACACAGTTACAGTCTCAGAAAAATTTGCACAAATTAAAATATCCTATGTAAACATATAGTATACAGATGCTTTAGGGGCTTATATCTTGAGGTTAACAGTTAATGATAAAACATCGTTAAGCACAACACGTAAACATTTGAAGATCTGCTGTCATGTTTGTTATCCTGCAGCGCTAAACCCTTTAATTTAACACTCTGGATGCTAACATCTGTTAAAATATATATCAATCAATCTGTATCAATACTGTGCCAAACAACAGCTTGAGAACTTTTTAGACAGAAGCTGTCTATAGCATACACATATATATATGCTCACATATATGCTAACATACACAACAGTTCCTGTCAACAGCAACAGCAATCAAGCTATAGCTGCTAGTGCAAGATTAGCACATGTTTAAACATGCCGGAATGCTATCCGACATACAGCAGAAGTTGTGCTGATTCAGAATGAAGAAGTTGCCTTAAACTCTAAAAAAAAACTCTACTTTTACAGCTGTCATGTCAAAATATATTGTAACTATGCTTAGTGGCGTATAACAGTTGCAGAGCATGCCCTAAATAAAGGTGCAAAGTCACTGTTCTGCATGTCTGACGGACACTCTGAGGGTTGCTCTCAGGAAGTGCTGCTTCTCTTTCTGGTCCTTGGTCTCCTCTTCATAGTTTCTTCTTCTTGGTCGCTTTCACAATTCCTCTGACAAGACCAACACATCCCAGTTAGGAAACAGTTGTAACATAGTTACTGTTTGTGGTGATTGTGACAATTGTGAGTCTCCACAACTGGAGACAGCTCAAAGACTCTAAGCATTCTTTTACATATCTCTCTCTATTTTTTTTTTATTTTTTTTTTATTTTTTTTTAGCTCCAGCAGCATATAGCAGGATAAAACTGTGCTTGCTACACTGCAACACTGTGGAACACAATGTCTGTTGTAAAGATACTCCCAGAGAAATAGTTAGACATCTACATCTGTAAATGCTGTAGAAATAGTGTACAATAAAAGAAACTCATCACCACATTAGTAAGTGCACCTGCTTATTATATCTAATCAGCCAGCCACATGGCAGTATGGTGCAATGCATTTTGGCATGTAGACATTTTAAATACTAGATACCCTCACCAGCCACTTTATTAAACATTCCTTTCAACTGCTCATTAACATAAATATATAATCAGCCAATGATATGACAGGAGCTCAAAGCATGCAGACATGCTCAAGACGACCTGCTGAAGTTCAACAGGAGCATCAGAATGGGGAAGAAAGGTCATTTAAGTGATGTTGAATGTAGTATGATTGTTGTTACCAGTCTGAGTATTTCAGAAACTGCTGAGATTCTTCCTGCACAACCATCTCTAGGAGTTACAGAGAATGGCCAGAAAAAAAATGTTTTCTATTGACCAGGAAACATAGACTCGCCAAAATTGTACAACAGAAGATTGAAAAATTAATTGCCCATTGTTAAGTCCAGATTTCTGCTGCGACATTCAGATAGTAGAATCAGAATTTAGAGTAAAGAACATGAAAGCACAGATCCATGCATGTACGGATTTATCAGTTTAGGCTGGTAGTTTAATGATGTAGGGATAACTTTTTTGCACAATTTAGTTTCAAATGTGCATCGTTTAAAAAAAACAAACAAAAAAAACCCCACAGCCCGCTTTATTATTGTTGCTGATCATGTCCATCTCCACAGAGTACCCATCTCCTCATGGCTGCCATGTCACAAAGGTCAAATCATCCTAAACTACCTTTATGAACTTAATGACTTCATTGTACTCAAATGCCCTCCACAATCACCAGATCTCAGTCCAATAGAGCACCTTTGGAATGTAGTGGAACGGGAGATTCACATCATGGATCTGCAGCCAATAAATCTGCAGCAAGTGTGTGATGCAATCACGTCGACATGGACCAAAACCTTTCTGAATCTCTGCCATCAAGAATTAAGGCAGTCCAGAAGTCAAAAGGGTTCAATCTGGCACTAACAAGATGTACCCAATAAAGTATCTGGGGAATGTATTTGCAAGGTTAAACTAACCAGCTGTTGGTTGAAGCAATATAAATGAGAGCAGCTCAATGTGTGTCAGTTTAATGTAAACCATTGCACGGCAACCTACCCCGTCCTCCTCAGGCAGCTTCTCATTCTTATGGTTCTTCATGATTCGTGTTAGGTGGTTGCACAGAGCCACAATTCTGAATGACAGCTGTTGAAATCGACAAAAGTAAAAAGAAATGGGTTACAAAGCAAGACATGTGCAATTTTTTTTAATGCAGTCTTCCTTTAAGTAATAGTCCAAGTTGGTACCAAGGCTGCATTTTACCTTCCACCTGCGTCGAGCATACTGTCTCTTGAAGTTCTCCAAGTTGACCACTGATAGTCTCTTCACCAAGGCCTGTCTGGGGTTCAGAGGCTGCAGAAACACAGTGAGATGTCAGAAAGCAGAACTGTCCCTCACGTCAGCTGTGCGCATGTGCTTGTCTAATATAATCAGCTATACCATGAAGACATTTCAGATCATGAATGACAGAAATTAAAAAAAGAAAAAGAAAAAAAAGGAGTCATAATCTCTAATTAAGATTTATTTCATGGTTGACAACAGTGTAAAATGTCAGCGCACAAAGACAAAAGAGTGCTGAGTGTTCAGACGCTAATACTGGCAAAGGAAGTGAGACATTTTTAGATAGATAAGATCTTATCATAGATGTTGTTTTTATGGTTAGCGCAAAAACATCTCAAAGAAAGAAATAGAAAATGCTTTTGAAATAAATAACTCAACCTTCAGCAATAGAGCACATTAAAATCCATAAAAAAAGATCCTTTCTTTTAAAACACTATCATTTACAAATGGAGTATTAAATAGGATTAATTATTATTTCAATAAAAAAGAAAATTGCAATTAAAAAAAACTTAGATCAGTCAATAAAAAAAACATTTGAACTTATCGTTCACTCCACTGAGAGAACTATTGCACAGTACATTTGTTTCATTTAGTTTTACTAAATCAGCTAAAATAATCTGCTAAATGCTCGGGCAGAAAACACTAAATTAATAAATAAACGTAGTTTAATAAATCCATGTGTCACAAAAATAAATAAATAAATAAAATAAAATATTGTGCCACTTATCCCAGTTAAAGGACTAATCATGTTTGCTGCTGTACCTGCTGTTAAGATCAATACTTGTCTGTCATTTAAAAAGCATTCCAGAGCCAGTAAGAAATTAAAGCTCAGCTTATCTTTGGCCTACTAAAGAAAAAAGGCAGGCTGACTCTGTCAAAAGTCAACAAAAGAGATGTCAACGCTCGGGGCAGCAGTCCATGAGCAGAGGCAAAACCCCCTCTCTCTAGTCACCTGGGGGTTAGGGTTCAATGGGGGTTTCTGTAGGAACCTGAGGCATTCCAAACTACCTAAGAGATATAATCTCTCCGGAATGATTTAGGTCTGCCTTACGGTCTCCTCCCAGAATGTAGATATTTGTTTAAAATAATGGCAAAACCTAATGCACTAAGATTTCTATAATTGATAATGTCCATCCATTTTCTTCATTCAGTTCAGGGGACTGGAATCTATCCCAGCAGAAGCGGGGTATACTCTGGACAGGTCATCAGCCTGTCGCAAGGCTAACACTGAGAGAGAGACAACTATTAACGCTCACAGTGGCACCTTCAGCCAGTTTAGAATTACATGTACATGTGCATGTATTTGGACTGTGGGTCGAACCTGGAGGGTACTCACGGAGGGAGAGGGAGAACATGCAGAAAATAGTGTTTATAATGTGTGTTTATGTTTGTTTAACCTTCGGACAAAGCCAGGCTAGCTTTATTAACTGATATAACCATCTTCTCCTTTAACTCTTTATCTTTTTTGTTTAAACAATAAAGAAAATCTACAAATAAATAAAATTTAAAGAGTGCAATTTTTTAAAAAAAGAAAGAAAAATTGTTGACTCTTAGAAGATTTTTCAATGGTTTATGTCAGCCAGACTCAGTGAGGGGCTGTTCAGCCTCAGAGCAGACTTCTCCTTCACAAGTCAGATGCAGCAGGTCCTCCAGTGCTTTCTTTACATGTGTGCTCAGACTTCTGTTATGGATGCTACCACTGGTTCCCTCAGGATGCAAAGAGCCCATCAGATCCTGGAGCCACTGGAGCTCAGAGTTCAGCTCCTGCCTCAGAGCATCCAGTTGGCCCTGCCTGTGGTTGTACCTCTTGCTGATACTCTCCAGACAAACATCTACTGCCTTCATGTCTTCTTGCACCAGCTTCCTGGTGGCCTCCACTTTGCGAAACTCGTGGCAGGCTTGCGAGAGCTGTTTCTTTGCGGTGTCCCGCTCCTCCTTGTACCAAGCTTCCTTGTCATTGTGAATGGAGAGCAGTGCTTCTATGTCACCCTGCAGGGTGCGGTAAGCTTCCGCCACCTCGGACAATCCCGTCTCCATTAATCCGATGTCTTCCACCACATGGGCAAAACGCTCAAAGTTGGCATATGTGTTGTTTTGGGACATGCTGGAGTGCGACTGGATAGTGTACTCTTTAAGTAGTTTTGTCTTCAACTGCTTTGCTTTCTTCTCAGAGGCAGCGCTGTCCTCCTCCATGTGGCCGCAGGACTTCAGACAGAAGGGTAGGGGTGGGGGAGGGAGACTGAGTGAGAGGATGTCTTATTGTTGCATCTCGAAAACACGTATAGCAGTGAAAAATCCCAGCAGACGTGGCACTGGAGGATTAGTGTGTGACCCCAGAGCGAAAGCCACGGCTGATAAGGGGTGCCAAAAAACAGCAAACATTCCTGGTGAGCGTGTAAGGTTTCCCGGATCCATGCTTGCATCAAAACAGGATGAGGACTTCACAGCAAAACACCACTCACATGCATTTCATCAGCCTGAGTGGGAGGTAGACGGCTTCACCACAGCACAATGTTAAGTTTCCATTCCATTAAAATACAATTAGCGAGATATTGCAAGAGTCAGACCACTGACTTTGTAGACAAAAGGAATATTGCAGATGGCGTGAAGATGGATGAGATGAATGTGAGATGTGAAGGGAAAAACAAAAATTCCCAAACAGGAACAATATACATACTTTAACTGTGGGACAGTATGGAAACATCTATCCAGGACAAGTACACAGTTAGTGGGAGTGAACACTGGGAAAAAAAAAAAAAAAAGATCCTGCTACCCCGTATGTTACCTTTGACATTAGCTGCAATAGATTTTACTCCTCGTAGAAGGGGGGGCAGGGGGGAATGAAGTGCTGACAACAGTCACAGATTATACAAACCATGCAACACTACTGCATAAATCATGTCCATACCTTAATCCAAGGATGATTCAGTGCATCTTCTATTGTCATCCGTTTTCTAAAAGAGAAAATGCAGCTGTGTAAATATGCCAGAACAACTCCATCAGACAGGGCACGTAGGTCAGTCGTGCAGCAGACGGTGACTCTCTAAGGATTACAGCGAGACCAAACTTCCACAGGAATATTCCGTTTCCCGAAGGTGCACGTAAACGCTTAAATGGAAACACATGTCAAAAAGTAAGAAGAGGATCACATTTTACAAAGAAAGTGTTTTTGCAACATTTTGTAATAGTTTTCTTTTCTGGTTTTATATATCACACCGTGCAGCAGAAATAAATCCTTACTGGCTGGCTGGCTGTTTATTCTCATGTGGGTCAGGAGTGCACTTCATTAGGATTTTATAAAGCATAGCCCCGCCTGGTACTGGGCTTTGTAATGAAATTTCAAACCTGACCTTTGGCCTTGACCTATTTGTTAGTAACCTAATTTCTTTCTTCTTCTTTTTTCCTCTTTTACCTCGTTTCCTTTTCCAGGAGCCCTCTGATAAAGTTCTTGGCCAGCTCACTGGTACTGCTGAAGAACTCTTCATCAAATTCGTAGTTCACCGCTGAGATGTTTGCTAACGTTTCCTGCTTTGTGTCACCGAGGAAAGGTGACGCGCCGCTCAAACTGAAACAACAGCACAAACGTTTGCATGCGTGACTCAGTCGATAATCGTAGATACATTAAAATTCCCGGACGTTGTGAATCTCAACTTACAGTATATATGTGATGACGCCGATGCTCCTGCAAAAAAAGGCGCAAGATTAATCCAAAGTTATGCAATGCAACCTGTTGTGCAGATGTCAGCAGAGTCAGAGGTAATTAAAAGCTCTTACCACATGTCTGCTTCCAAGCCCAGTTGCTCATAGTTGACTATCTCTGGAGCTGAAAATAGACAACACACACTCAACATCACAAACAGCGTCTGGCCAAACATCAAGCATCTCATTAAAATCGTCAAGCTCAATAAAAAAGAAAAAAGAAAGAAAAACTTACCAACAAATTCAGGGGTGCCAAAAATGTTTTTGAAATCCGTCCCATCTTGTATTTTGTGTGCTAGTCCAAAGTCTATTATTTTGATGCGGGGTAAGGTGGCATCCCTGTCCAGCAGCATTATGTTTTCAGGCTGCACCAATGCAAATAAAGAAACAAAGCATGTATGTCAGCACATTTCCACTAATAGCAAGGCTCAGTAATACAGACAAAAGCAACAAGTTACCTGGAGAAATCCTCCTTTTGTGGAAGCATTAGAGAAAAACAATTAATCACGCTAATTAGTGTAAAGGTGTGTCAGTGTGAACTGAAAATCAAGGCTTCAGGCATGAATGACTCAAACACCTAGTGCGTTGTTATTTTGCGTACCTAATCCACCTTCAGTTATCAACACAAAAGCATCAGCAGTGAAGAGGACTCACAACGAGCCATTCTTACATTTCTACTGTTATATGCTCAAAGGATTCATATGGGGCATAAAGGGAACAACAACAAAAAAGGAACACTATCACCCAGTTCTGCATTCAATTAGTAAGATGTGGCCTCTTGTGGAAACTTGTCAAAGGGGCTCCCTGTTTCCCAGTGCTGCCCTTTGGCTCTGTGCAATATAATAGGCCTGCAAATCAAGAACCATTCACATTGACTTTGAAGGGTTATGGTGCTGGGGTTGGCTTGTGTTTATTTAGCTGTTCTGAAGCTTTATTTTAATCAAAAAGGGGGATAAGAATTTCTCAAGTAAAATTCCAAGTCAAAATGGGGTTAAACAGGAGGGTTAATGGGTGTTATAGCTGACTGATCTGATGAAAATAGACCTTGGGAATGTAGATGCACAGCTAGAAAAAAAATCAGACAGGATAGCGACTTTCAGATAGAAACGTGGGCGATACAGCTCTGAAACTAAAGAGATAACTTTGAAGTGTCGGTATCTGAGAGTTTGGATGGTGGCCACAAACAACAGGAAGGATGTGTGAATCAGAAAAGCAGAACTGTGCAGTACGTACATTAAACACCTGCTATAGACAGATAGATAGATAGATAGATACACATAAGGTCTTTATGGCATTGCTTGTGCGTAGTAATACAGTTGCTATGGAGGTAAAGAGTTTAACTGTTTCACAGAAAACAAATGCAGTTTAAGATGTGCAGCACAGGAGAAGCACGTTTACCTTTAGATCAAAATGTGCAATCTTCTTGGAGTGGAGGTACTGCACTCCATGTAGGACCTGCTTGATAAACTGAGTGGCCTCCTCCTCACTGAGGCTCTCCTTTTGAGCTAAGAAGTCAAACAGCTCTCCTCCAGAGACCCTGCAATATGCACAAACACACACAAACTGACACTCGGTGACTGTGGGCTCAGACAATCTGGAGCAAGCCCTTGCTAGCATTTTTATCTAAAGTGTGTTCTCAGGAAATTTGATGCACAAGCCCTGGATGCCTGAGATATGTTTGTCTGTGGTGCCAACTTGCTTCTGTTTTTAGTCCATTTGCCCTATTTATGGGCCAATGTATTTTTCCATAAACATAACTGAAAAAAATGGTATGAAACCTTGGCCCATAAGCACAATGTTCTCTACCATTCATACAGAGAAAATGAGAATGAAGGACAGTGCGTTATTCTGCAGCCATTAGTCATATTTTTTGTTTGAGTTTTTCAATTAGTCCTAATCAGGCCTGCCATGTTTCTCGGCACTCAGCGACCCCAGACGGGGGCCCTTTTTGGCCTCTTTTCAGCACAAGCATTATTGACTTTGCAAGAGACATTTGGTTCTTTCTGGCAGACATGATCAGGGGCAAATGGTTTTCAGCAAACACAGCTTCAACAAACAGAAATAAACTCACAGATGAGTGGACTTTTGCAGTTTTACAGTATTCCTGCCAAACATTCAAAAGACTGCACTGACATAACTTTTCAATCCCAATAAAACACATTTTATGTTATGCAGGCTCTTATCTATTGTACATAGATGTTTGGAGTTTTCAAGAAGTAAAGCATGATAAAACTTTATTGTTGTGACTGTGTGGATATTGCAATGCATTGCAGAATCTTGTGGTGACTCACAGTTCGAGGATAAGCACGACATCTGTCCGGTTCTCGTAAACATCGTGGAGCGCTACAATGTTGGGATGCTGGAGCTGCTGCAGGATGTCCACTTCCCTCGCAATCTCCTCTCTTTTCACACCCCGTCTGCTGGCCCCGCTCAGGCGCTTCTTGATGAACTTGGCCGCGTACTTATTGCCTGTGCTCTTCTCTATGCATCGCTTGACAATCGCAAACTGCCCACTGCAGACAAAAGAGAAGCAATCACCACAAAAAGTGCCAAGAGAGCATACAGAGCACGGGAAAAGCAGTAACATCCTGCATCTTGGTGGAGGATGTGATCTCTGAACACTCTTCTTGTTACACCCATTATCATTCAACGTGACAACTGATTTACGTGTATCAGGATTTGTAGTATCTACCATCTTTTTTTTTAAAGGAATAGAACTAATAACATTCTTTGCATTTAGCCACAGGATATTGGTGAGGAAGCTCTGGTACACAGATGACTGAAAAATTGCAGTATGGTCCATCACTTCCTGTTTCCTGGCGAGACAATGAGACAATCTGGTGGTGCTGAGAGAGCCTCTGTCCTCCTACTCCTTTTAACTTCCTGTCAAGTTTAGTGGAGCAAGCTCAAGTGTTTACTCCACTGAAAGAAAAGCAAATCACAACAGAGGTGTGTCTTTGACAATATTGTTCAGTGAATCATTGCGTTCTTGTTTTGAATGTTAGTTAGAAATGATAGTCAGACATGAGCTTACGACATCTTTAATAGCATCTTATTATTAATGAGCTTCAGTACTGACTCCAGTTGGTGGAATATATTCCTTTGATTTCACTCATCCCTAACATAAATCATAACACTCATAACTTGCCTACTGACAGATTGAACAAGAAATATGAGACCATTTTCCATATGAGGGGAATTTCTGTGGCTTTAATATCAGACCAGCACTTGAGTAAGCTTGCTGTCATACTACTGCTGCTTTGTTGTTTCCTGTTGCTGGGGGATGACCTGCCCACCCTATTGTGAACACAAGCTTCTCATCCTTCTGCGTGATGCCACAACGACATACAAGGGCTTATGTGGTGACAGAGCTGGCAAGAGTTTTACTGAATAGAAGGGAATGGTTGGGTAAAACACATTAAAGCTTGAGGACTGAAGAATTTTCATGTTTGAAGCACAGACACATTGTGACAATGTGGAGGGAAAAATTCCCAAAGAGGGGGAAAGACAATAATTGGCAGGCATTTCATGAATTTTGGACATAACTGTCCACACAGAAATTCCAGAGTGGCTGTGAGAGGCTGTCCAATCTGTGTCTAGAGGGCTAAGAATAGCCAGACTGAAACAGAGTCTTGCTTTACCTGCCACATTTCTTCTGCTGTTGGTGAGTGAGAGCCCCCGCTTGAACTGCAGGAGTGGAAAAGAAAGAAGGGCAGAAAGGAGGTGTGCAAGGAAGATCTGTACACCCACAACACACTACAGTTCACACATGTATTTTCAGGGTGTTTACAATGTGCACCCAGAAACAAATTAAGGGATTAAATCCTATCTTTGTGGTTTTAAACCAGCTACTGACTCTGTAACCCTACATCGGTGCGAGATGGTTGAGCCAGTTTTCATGTTTTTGTGGCACGCCCTGTCCGGTGCTCTGTGATCACACCTGCTGTTACATTGACTATGCTAAGCCTCTTATGAAACATGCTCAAAAATAACAATGTAAAATTATGTAAATGCAGGACCACATAAACCCAGACTTTCAATTACAACCTCAATGAAGAGATTAAGTCTAAAACCTTTAAACAAATATGACGCAGTCTGATACAGCAGCACTTCAACAAAAAAGCTGAACATCTCTGATACACAAGGGGAAAAAACAAGCGTATGCGTTTCTTTAAAGTGCTGCAGTGCTTAATGCAAGGGGATTTGCACTGAACTACATGTGGTTGTTTCACCTGTGCGTCTAATAAGACAGGGGAATCTTTAACTTTAGATTGATTTGATGTATTTCCTATAGCTTTCAGGTTCTGGAACGACATTAAAAGCCTAAAGTCCTTGAAGTTATTATTGAGATCATTTAATTCATGTGTGAACATGTCCCAGCAGAGACTGCAGGGGGGAAAAAGAGAGAGTGGGGAAACATACGTTAAGGCAATAATCCACAAAGAATCCCACGCACATTCCTTAAAAGGAAAATAAAAAGAGAGCGGGTGGAGTGATAAAGCACAGCTTCATGGAATCTCAAATCCTCCCTCTGCCTGATCTATTCACAGGACGTCTCCACCCTCGAGTCCTCCCTGTTAGAGATGATAATGTGTTAACTGAAGAGGTGGGGAAGTCACTCAGTGAATTCCACTTGCAAAAACATCCATCAATTACCCCAAGGGGAGGAACTGATCCATCACTGGGGCATGAGCAGTCCCCTTGATTTGCCTGATAACTAATGGCAAATAGAAAAAGCCCTTGAGATGATAGTTGTAGTTCATGTGTGAAAAAGCACCCAACCCAAATGTCAGCAGAGGGGCTTTACTCCAGCATTGCTACGAAGTGCAGAGTAACAGCGGAAAGAGATGCTGGGGGAGGTGGTATTCCACAAAAGGCCAGGCGTGCCGTCTGTCTTAGCCCTAAGCCGGCCAGCGGGGCTGAAAGTGCCATCTTTCCGCAGAATTTCCACTTCCAACAGCTGAAGGTCATTAGCCACAGCCAAGGTTGAAGGAATGCCCCGACAAGTGGCGCCAACCCAATATTTAAACATGTTTCTCAACTGAGCAACCACCAGGATGACGAAGAGCGCCAGATTCGCTGTTGACCCAGAAAGCTGTTCCTAACCAGCAACTAATCAAATGCCATTGAGGGCTGCCGGGACGCAGCTCCAACTTTTAAAATTCTACCGGTGCTTGAAAACCCAATTTGTCTCCCGCATTTTCTGCTTTTTACGCTGTAAGTGAAATCTTTCCGCATTTAAGCCCTAAAGTAATCTCTAGATTCCCACTGGTATTTAAGTCCAGCCACACACGCACACACCGGCATCTGTGAGGCATTAGTGTTGTTTGTAATGGGACAATTTCTGTCAGTATTGGAACTCTGGGGGATGTCCAAAAGGTCAACATGGAGGTCCTTCAGTTAGGCTGCAGCAAATAAACTCCCTTCTCTCTTTATTTCCCCAACTTACACAACAGCAGGAATGTTTCGAAGCTATAGAGACAGAGAAATTCTAGTACTTTTTGGTAATCTGAAACAGCTGTGTGCCTGCCCTGTGGGCTCTTTTCACTTCAACGCATTTATTGTTCGAGCACCGCAACCTAAAATTTGCATCACTGCCCTCTGGATATTCCATAAAGAAAACTTGTAAAATGGTTAGTCTGAATCATTTTCTCCTAAATGAACCCACATAGATACTGGAAAAATATTTTGCATATCAGGAAGATGCTCCTGCAGTGTTTACAGATTGGAGAGCAAAAACTCTGTGAACCTGTGTTAATGGACAGATGAGTTTTCACCTCAATGTCAACTTAAGCAGTGACAAACATGCTGCTGTTCCTGTCAGTATAACTAATGTTTAAATATCCATCTCACCGTCAAGACAGAGTATAGGTGTCTTGTGAGTTTCTGCAGGTATTTTGTAAGAAGCCACACATTAACAAACTGACCAGATTCAATTTAAGGCATCGTTAGAGTCATACAGTTCACCCTGGGATCACGTCACTCGCTGTACCTTTCATACATAGCAATAAAGACACGGTGGTGCTAGACGAAAAGTCAAGAGATTACCATTAGAAGTCAACATGAAAGCATTCAGGAAGTCAGAGTGAAACCATGGTGTAAAGTAAATTCAGCATTCAAATTTTGGGGAAAGTCTGCATGTTTTTTTTGGGGGGGGGAGGGCGGGTTTAACAGATGGTAGTTTCTTGACACGACTCACTACGCACTACTTATCTACTAAAAGCTATCAGTTGTTATGAGCCAACAAGGACACAAGCTCACTTGTAAACAGGGTCCAGCATCTCAGATGAAGACCTTTTTCTCAGCCTTACCTTGATGCTCAGTTACAGCTCACCGCTTCCTGTTAAAGGCATCTTTTGGTTCGGACTTTAACACTTTGTACTGTATGATGTCATAAGTGTCATCAGTCGAATGGAAAGAAAGGTACACTTGTCACAGCATGCCCCGCATGTCAAAGGGCTGACAGGTTTACCCAAAACTCTGTGTCATTAGTGGAAACAGCCACTCAGTACTGCTTTTCGGGGCTGTGAGACATTGAAACCTGTCAACATGATTAATTCAATTTCCAGAAATGGTGCAACAGTACCACAGCACAGGACATCTCAAATACGTCACACAGTTTTTGCCTCCCTCCGCCAAATTTCCCCACACTCTTAAAGGACAATTGAGTAACAGTTCCACTGAGGTATGTGAGTGGAGGGCTCTGAACCCGTGAGGCTGTCAAAACTGTGAGTGGGCTAAAACACGTCCCCCGTGGCTCACCAGAAAACTGTGAGTGTGAGTGAAAAGTCTTTTGCAGAAAGATAAAATGTAACAGGTTTGGTTACTCAGAAAGCTAACCAGGGCTTTTAACCACAGTAGCTTAAAGGGTCACATATTTTCAACATGCTGATGTTAAACATGCACTCAGCCCACAGCAGAGTCCCCTTTGCTTTTCAGGCAAAGGTTTTCTCATGAAAACCAGCTCAGCTTTGAGCAACACATTCCCATGTCTGCCATGTCTTGCAGGGGTTTAAAGGGTATTTCAGCTTTTTTTTTTAATATAAGTTTTTAAAAGTCTTTTAAAGGAATTTCTTAGGTTTATTTATTAGGTTACTTGATGTAACCTAATAAATCATCTACTAGTCTGTGGTGATATGAGCAGCTTTTGAGTTGCCTCTGTGCAAACAGCCGTGTTTGTTTTGCCTTCTTGCTCTTTGCATGTCTGCGGAAAATCCCTCCAATGTTACAACTTCATGTGCAATTATCAATGACAGTACTTTTTTTGTTTTAAACGGTGCTTACAATCTATTTACTTTGCAAACTATGTAAAGTATTAGATAATTTATTCATTTTATTGATCAGCTAACTGTTCGTGAATCATTATTTTTAACCATCAGACGTGAGTGCTTTACTCAAAGCCTGATTACTGTAAAAAATATTTCATATTTATACATTTGAACTTTTCATGCTACACGAGGCCTTTGCTGAAAAGTCTTCCTCTTCTGTTTTTTGTTTGGGTTATTTTTTTTTTTATAGTTTTGAAGGAGTCATTTCAGCAGCAGGTCTGGATCAGGGTGTGTCAAAGCAGCTATGTCCCAACAAAGACTGGGACACAGTGCATATTGGGATTAATGGTGAAAGGCTACAGGTCAGATGCTTTGCTTTTACACCCGCTCAATCTGTTATCGAGTGGTGCACATGCCCAAGCTGTCCTTCCGTGCAAAATTGGCGTAGCTTCCTCAATCCATATTGTAATCTACCAACTTCCTGTAACTTATTTCCTCAGTTTCCTTCACGTCTGCTCTTTACGGGGTTTATTCGCAGCACTTCGACACCCTGGTCCACCGCCCCACAGTCAGACCATGCATAGCAAATCGCTCACAATTCATTTGCGTTCCTGGACTGACAAATCTGACCCCCAAACAGGGCTGTTTTCTTTTCTTCGAGTGCGTTTAGCTTTGGTACGTTATCTCTAGCTGTAAAATTCAGCCCACTTTAACCCAACGACACTCCCCAGTTCAAGCTTAGACAGGCCAGCTGTTTGCATACCTACATACACAGGAGGACCACCGGATCAAGCACTTGCAAGGGAAACTGACTCACCCTCTGACTCACACAAACTGTGAAGGATCATCTTCTAAGAGGTGGGGATCAAATAACCTCTCATTGACATCCTTCATAAAAACTAATCGTGAACAAATCCTCACCTTCCCAGTGTTTCTCCAATTTCATAAAAATCCTCCACGTTCTCTTGCTTGAATACCGCCATGCCGGGCGTCCTCATTGATGTAGCTCCTTAATATGTAAAACAGATATGTAAAACAGCCTCTTCGATATGCTCCAGTAATGCCAGTTGTTGTGCCTCCCCAGGAGTACTCTTCCTGCACACCACAAGTCCAACCCTGCTGACACAAAGATGAGTTGGTTTGTGAGCGCAGTGATGAAAATGTTTACTACAAGTTGCAGCTTGCTGTAAGGTATTCGTTTACTGAATTAGAGCTACTTTCACCTTGCTCTTGGGAAAGCCTTAACACCGTAACACAGCACAGAAAAAAGGGTCCTCTTTGTTCTTCACTAGTATTACAGGCTTTAAACTACAACTTGCACAACAGCGTCTGAGCAGCATAACAGTGTATAATGAGGATTACAAATGAAAAGAACATTTCTGGCTAATTAGGGCAGGGCATCTGTTGTGAAACATTATGTCTGGTTAAAAAGGTTGAGAATGGCAGTTACACAGGCTTTGTAAATATCAGAACATGGCCATTGTGACAATTGTGAATAAGGATTTAGAGATAAAATGTAACTGTGCAGCATGGGAGTGAACACGTATGTGTACACAAAGAGATAGAGGGAAAAAAAAAGATGTTCACAAGCTGAATTACCACAAACTTCCTCTCTGGCAAGTTTCATGAGTTTTTCGCAAGTGTCTCAACAAAACTGGCTGCAGTTAAAAAGACCGGGTCTTACCTTCAGTCAGCTGCAGAGCTGATGATAAAGGTGCATCAGTGTCCACGTCTCCTACAGTTGGTCTCCTCGTCTCATAGCTGCAGCTGGGGCCAGAAAACAGCTCCTCCGGGGTGGATGGCTGCTGTTTTCTGTCACCGGTGGTATCACCATCAGGCTTTTGTGTGCGCGTAAAGTCCCTCCCTCTGATGGCTCTATTATGAAACTGCAGCGCGAGCGTGGCAGGCTGTCAGTAAAGATAGCTCGGATAACTGCTCGGTGCGTCCTAACAGACGTGTCTGAATGAGCATTTGAATTAGGAAATTCACATCAACACATTCAGCCAGCAAATTGTTTATTGAACTAATATTACAAACTTTTTTTTTTGCATCATTAGGTGAAACAGGCTAACAATGAGCAAGATGAGAGATATGCATACAAAAAGGTGAAGTGCTGATATGATATTCGGAAGTCATACTACCAATAAAATTGTGCAATACAATTCTGGGAAAAGCAACACAGAAAAGAAACAAAGTAAAGTTAAAAAGAAGACTTAAATGTAGCTTATTCTGTGAGGGGGGGGGGCACTAGCCTTAAAAGAGAAACTGAGTAAACATAAAATCTTACTGTATGAGCCTTCTGACAATGTGTGGACATTCATATATTAAAAAAGCAAGTTTAACTGTAAACCAATCAAGATCTTTGTGAGAGACCTGCTCTCACAAAGGAAGAAATACAACTATATGCTTCTTTTTCATTTGATTATCAAAATATTTTTTTGTTGTGGTTGCCATTTGTTCATTGGATCGGGTGAACAGTGGGGATGGGATCAGCTGACAAAGCTGCAACTGACAGCAGATCTCTTGTTTCTGTAAACACCTCAAGACAATCTAAAACTAAAACTCGAGCAGGGTGTAAACAACACATCAGTGCACAAAATCCCATTTAAGGAGACTGAAAAGTTTCACTTAACAGCTGATTGATCAAATATAAACAGCGTTTGAAGCTTGGAATATCAGCTTTCCTCCACGCTGCTGTAAGAAACAGGAGATCCCAGTGAAGAGGAAACTTTAAAGTACCCGATTATGAAAATGGCAGAGATATTTGGCAATACGGTGAAAAGCTTCCCTAATATATTTAACATCATATTTCCATTTTTTTTTCTTTTAATACAACAATCATCATGACTTTACAGCCACTTCAAGTGCAGTCAAACTGCGAGTAGGGTACCTGTGAGCCGAGCGTAAATACCAGGTAAACCAATGTCACACTGCCACACTGAGGACAACAAATGCAATTACAATCAGCATTTACACCAGCAGCTCAGAAAAATCTCAAATAAAAACAAATTGCGCACAAGGAAACTGGACCATTTAAACATGTAACACAAACACAGAAAAACCAAGAGCATGCAAAAACTGCGTAACCCACAACAGCGTGAATGGATTAACCGATCCTGCCAATACCAGATACTCAACTGATTAAATCCAGTGCAATACAGTTTGGACTTTCTAGATATGTCTTTGTGAGAACGTGAACAGTTCCTAAACTACTTTAAACAACACGAATAGCAAAATCGATAGCCAATAAAAACCTCCCAAATAAAAATGAACTGATAATGCTTAAAAAACAGACAATACTGGCTCACGTTAGTTTGATGGCTTATAGAAAGTGCACTGCTGCTCAGCAAGTTCCAGATGCTCTTTCTAGAACTGATAATACCATGGAAATGTGGCTTTTGACGCATCCCTTGAAGGAAACTACAACTGGAAATGTTACATGCACGCTTGAAGGCCTTAAGACCTAAGTTTCAGCAACGTTTTCATTTCAGCATAAGTGATTTGTGTGCACGCACGTCTCAGTGGCAGTTTAGTGGAGGAAAAAAATTGTGTGAGTGTAGAAGATGACACCACAAATGAATGACACAATAATCCTTCAACACATTTAAAAGTCAGCTATAAAAAGGAAATGGATCGCAGCCATTTGTTTGAAAATACTGATTTGTGCTGCAGGTTGTTTTGGCCATTGCATGAACACGTAAGCGTACAGAAAACAGAGGATTTACAAGATTTAATTTAAAAAAGAAATGGCAGGAATACTGATAATACTGATAGGCCCTTTCGAGCTTGTGACAATAAGTTCTTTTGATGTGGTTGTTGCTTAAAACGTATAAAGTTGATAGTTCCAGCTCTGATGCAGAGACCAACTCCAACGATTAGGTGTGGGGAAAGCGCTCCGTTCATCACTGCAGAACAGCGGCGCTCTGCGGAGATGATCTCTTTGTCTCCGTGCTTTAGCCACTCAGCCTAGAAATGCGACAAGCCCGAGGTCAGTTTTCCTCCTCGTCGTCGCTGACAAAGCTCCTTCTATCCTGACTCGTCTCTCGCTCCCTGAGGAAGGTCTGTCGGATCGCTTCCAGCTCCGTCAGCTCGAGACGGACTTTCTCCAGGTGGAAGGCGCGCCGATTTTGGATTTGCCTCATGGGGAATGGGTTCATGTCCACAAAGGCAATGCTCATCAGCTTCCTGGAAGATATTTTTTTTAGAAGAAAGAAAAACAGCATAATCCTGTGAGCCTGGATTTTTTTTTATGTCTTTGAAATTTAGTAAACCCATGCATCCTTCTCTCAGCATCAAGCATACACCACTGGAGCTGATACATAAAACTTTATTAATAGGTAGGTTATTATTACAGCTCCAAAAATGGCCACTTGAGGCTAGCTCCAAAACAGAGTCTGACCAATAAAATGGTATAAAACAAGCATGCACAGTGCAATTTTAAATGTAAGGGCTGCTACCTATAGCAATCTATTTAACAACTGCATCTCAGCATGCCGCATTTAGTCCAAACCATGGCTGTGCTCAAGCACCGTCTCACAGAGCTGCTGCAACACCTGCAGTGTGAGAAATGAAGTTTGCACAGGCACAAAGCCGATACACTGTGGGTGATGTGATCGTACAATTTAGCTACAGTTCAGGGAGATCCGGGAAGCTGTTTCAAGGTGATGCAGATACTCTGTCCACAGAAACTTCATTCTTTCACAGGACTGGAAATACGAAAACAGTGCAGCTACTGTACCTTGAATCCAGGATCGTGCGTGTGAAGTATCTGAGATATTTGAAGATGGCCGTGGAGTCCTGCAACTTCAAAAACTCCTCTTCTTTGTACTTGAAGAGCGCAAGAGCAAAGCGGAATATGATCTGTGGAGAAAAATGGCGTAAAGTCCTGTGTGACTGTAGCATGAAAATATTTACTCAGGAACATCTGACCTTTCTTCTGTTCCCTAAGCAGGTCCTCCAAATATAGTCAATACCGCCTTAATCTGCGGCAGTTTTGTTTGACTGGGTTCATAACAGGTTTCTGTTAAGAGTTAGGCTCGACAGCTTTAGTGTTTTAACTTGTATCGTTCAATCAACACACAATAGGGCACATTTTTGCTTTAACAAGTTTGCTAAAATGCTTCCCTTAAAAATTCTATAAGGGGATGCTACGTCAAAATCGGTTATTGCATGCGTTTTCTTTTCTTTTTTTTTTAACCTTTTTACCTTTTTTTGCATGTCATTAAGCTGAAAAGTTTAGAAAAAATACAAAACTTTGTAGGGGTGTAGAGTGGGGTTAAAATTTAGCTTGCGTACACAAAAAATAACGATTTATTAAACTAAAGAATTTTGGTTCCTTGGTGGCAATAAATAATTCGTTTAATAGCGTGCAATTGGATCCATCTGGCAAACATGCACGGTTGTGTGCCGGCACGTAGCTTGAGAAGTGATCTCTCGTCACCGGTTAGTCATTAACTTTAAAACAGTTTCCTGCTGAGGCTAGAATTCAGGTTTATGAGAGCAGAATCAAGCCTCTTACCTTTGGTCCTTCAAACAGAAACGCATCCCAGATCTTGAAGAGGATGTCGCTCACCACACTGTCCACAAACACCACCAGGAACCAGTTAAACGTAATGAGGGAAAAATCGACTTTGTGCTGCTCAAAGTGGGCGTGTAGCCGCGGTAGCTTCTCGCTCATCAGATCCTTGAACACACGCTGGTCAACCTGTATGAATCAAACCAGGGCTTGATTTTCTAAGGTGGTCAAATTTAGCAGACAGACAGAAAAACAAAGACTGCTGATGTCTGCATTCCTGCTCTGTAAGTCATCAACAGCAGTCACGTGAATATGATATCACTGACACCAGGGAGGTTTGTCAAAACTAATAAATAAGCAGTACCTTGTCCCTTCTTGTCTCATGGTACAATAAAATTCAACTGTTTTTTTGTTACCTGTGAGCCAAGGAGAGTCTTGGTGTAATAGTCTCTTGGCATGAAGACCTCCACAATAGCTATAAGGGTCCAAAAAGCATCCTCTTGATCTAAATAGAGCAAGGCAATTGCTGCCAGCCTGAAGAAATAACATGCAAGAAAAAGGTTAATGGTTACAAGCCAGAAAAAGAGAGACAGAAAGAAAGTAGATCAGCTCTAGTACCTGTTCAGTCCTTGACAGTAGCCGATATCTGGATTCCTCCATGAGAAAGCCAGCAGGACGTTCCTGAGTTTTTGGATGCCGCCTGCACTCGGAGAGGCATAGTGCTTGTTGTTGGGCAAAGTACGCAGCAAGTCCAACTCGATCTGCTTCGAGGCCGGGTTTGGCTTCTCCCTTGCTACGTTTAATAAGGTGTCATAATAGTCTGGGGGCAAGTGGTCACGAAACTTCTTCACGTGGAAAGAAACACACCAGCGCCACACCTTGGAGCGGTGCCCATGTGGCACGCCGCAACGAATCAGGGCCTTTAGCTCAGGGGAGTGAACCAGGTCTCTGTTCATGGTGCTGGACAGAAAGTTCTCCCACTTGACCCCGATGGAAACCTCCTGATCCGTCATGGACAGGGACTTCAGCTCCAAAGCCCTCACCTTTGCGATCAGCTTCTCCTCCTCTTCCTCCTCCTCGGGGACGGTCTTGAAGCCGTACACGTCATACTCGCTAGCATTGCATCAAGACAGAGAGACAATTCATCAGTGATGCAGGTGAATTCCAAAAGCCGCTCAAAGCTGCAACAGTAACATGTTCACATCCTGGTTTCTGCATGTTTACATCACTGAGGGGTTTCCAGAATGTGTAAATACATTTTTGATGAGCCAAAAAGGGCATGCCTGGGCTTGCAAAGAATTCAGAAACTGAAATACAGATTAGCAGAACTCGTTCTCACAGTCAAAAAACATGCGTAGGGACTCTTAGTACAGTTTATTTTCTCTTTCAGTAAAAAAACAACAACAACAACAACAACCAAAACAAAACAAAAAAAGCAGTGCGTCCTCTGATGAATTGGTATGGTGCTGGTTCTGGAAGAAATGCTATAACTGCTCAACATTATTAAATAAAGATCTGCTACTTTTGACCCTCATATGATTGACAGTGGAATTTTTTTTAGTAAGCCACAGCAATGAGTATGACACGTAGCTGTGGTAACAACACCTACATTTGGCCATTTATTTTCATATCTGCTATAAATGCCGGAAACCAGACGTGTGGGCTTTCGCAACCTCTTATCAAAACTCAAGATTTCTCTTTTTCCATCCCTAAAACTCTGAGCAAGTAGCCGTTTTTAAGTAATTTCTTTTCAAATCACCTCCAAAGCATCTGTTAACGAGGCTTTCGGCACATACCTGACAGTGTTTGGTTTGAAGATCGTGTGCTCCTGCTGGTCTGTGTTCTCGCCCTGCAGTGCATCTTCTAACAATCTGGAGATGACCTCCCGGGCTGGGCTCTGCTCTGAAGACGAACATACCGGGTTCTTCACCTCTTGAAGCAGAACCAAGTACTTACTCTCCACCTGACACAGCTTGGCCTCAAGCGCAGTACACTGTGGAAAAGAGGGCAAAATAAAGTCTCAGCTTTAAATTTAAATTACGTTTTAGAAGCACCAGCTGAGCTTCACACTGGACTTCCCCTAAACCTACTCAAACTTCCTGTTTCTATTAACAGGATAATGCACCATTAAATATAAAACACAAGAGAGTACCTTTGCTTCTAAAGCCTTTTCTCGACTCTCTGCATTTCTGCGCAACACCGTCAGCTCCAGGATCTCTTTGTTCAGGAACTTGTTCTGGGATTTGTAGCCTTGAAGACTGTCCTGAAGGTGAATAATAAGACAGACGGGGTGTCAAGATGTTCAGGCAGAATTTCAAAAGCTACAGAAAAAAGAAAATCAATGTTGATGGCAGTTTAAGATCAAGATAACTTGAATCTTATTTAAAGTTTTGCCATCTCTACCTTGAGGATGCTCAGCTCCTGCAGCTCTTTGTGAGGTGGTGGTGATCCAGCGTCGTTTGCATTTCCGCTGTGCTCGGAGTTTTCCTGTGACAGCTTCATGATGATTTCATCCTTCGCCTGGATGGTCTCCATCATCATTCCAAGCTGGTCGTTTATCTCCCCCACCTTAAGTTTCAGGCTCTTCAGCTCTTTTTGCAGACTCTCCTTCTCCAGGGCGAGACGCTCCATGTGACCGCACATGGACTGAATCTGACCATCTCGTTCCTTAAGCAGATCCTCCAGCTGTGCAACTTCTTGCTGAGTTGGTACTGAAGTTCGGGTCTGGTCTGAGGCTGCTGACGAATCTGGAGACGGAGCTGGACGGCACCCGGCGGGCCTTTCGCTCTGGGAGGTCCTTAAAGTCTGCTGCAGTAGCCTTACCAGCTCCTGGATGATAACACATCATTACTGTAAATTCAGCATTGTATATTATTTATTAGGGCTGCCACGATTAGTCGACTATCAAAATTGTCGACGACTGATTTAATAGTCGACGCGTCGTTTGAAGCGTTGTAAGATCACAAAAGACGCAGGAATAAGTAGTGGGACTTAAGAGTGTAATAACGGACTAAAACAGAAGATGGCAGCACTGCATGTACAAGGATGCCAGCTGCCGTTAATCCCCGAAGAAGTAGCGGTGTCCCAGAATTCATAGCGCAGCCCAGCTCAGTTTCCAACAATAGCGGCAGCTAGTTAATTTTAATATTACTCTTATTATTCTTTCTGGGTCACAAAATAAACGTTTAACATATTTTCAGACGAGAATGTAGCTGTGTAAACCTCAAATATCTGCTCAGTTTATCGAGACACCACATATTTTCAAAAGCGCTCCGACGTTTTCGGAGACGTCTGTTACCCACTAGCTCGTTAGCTAGCCGGGCGCAAGGCCCACTAGAGCCCGTGAGAACACCAGACTCCCGGCTAATCACAGTCTTTCGCTACTCAGGTTAAACATATACAAGTCATTTAGATAACTTAAAAAAGTTATTGTTTGGCTTTTTTTAGTATTTTATTTGTTCCTGAGTAAATCGGTTTGGCTGAGATTAAAGTTGTAGTTTTTACACAGCTGAATAAAGTCAAGCAGACAGCTGATTATCAGAAGTGTGAGACGCTGGAGAATATACTCCGGTGTCCTGTTATATTTTAGATAGCAAGGAGTTTATTAAACTTCACTGAAACAATCTGCAAATTTCATTAAAATTTAATAAACTATCATCTTATCTTTATTTTTAGTTAGCACAGACCTTAAACACTTAAAGCTGTAAGCTAATGATAGTTATATAAGAGCAGATGCATGCTGGTGCAATAAGATATACGTTTTACACCCAATGGATGCATGATCTGATTAGTCGACTAATCGCAAAAATAATCAGTGACTAGTCAACTATCAAAATAATCGTTTGTGGCAGCCCTATTATTTACAGAAAACATCAATTTGTTACACTTTTTTTCGTTATCATGCTCCTGGTACAGATTTCATAGGAAAACAACTATCAATCTTTTGACCAGGAAGTAAAGCACAGAGGTAAAAAAAGGTATTCACTAAGTAAGTATTCACTCTTCTGCCTAGTCACAGCGGTTTTGACCAATCAGCCAACCTTAAAATAGAGGGGAAAAAAAGAGAACAGAAAATAAAGAGAAGGAGTGCGACAGCTGTGAATGCTGTCTGCTGTTTCTTTGCTTCTTGCTAAAACATGACTAATCATTTGCTGACTTCTTGTAATAGTGAGAGTATCAGTATTATCCCAAGGCACTTGGTCAGACACCACAAACCTAGGCTTGTGGTGTATAACAGACACTACAAACATGGGTTCATTCACTTTCAGTAGAAACAGAATATTACATTTTTATCCGATCCAATCCATAGACATGTGTTATGCTGTTATAAATAACAGTAGTAGAAGAGATCCAACTATACCTTCTGGGTGGCCAGCTCTTCCTTGAGTTTAGCCTCTTCCTGCTGCAAGCGACTCAGTTCTTCCTGCTGCTGCTGGCTCTGGAGGCGAAGCTGCACTTCCAAAGACTTGCTGCCGTTACATTCCACCGGCGAGCTTTCGGCACTGCGGCCTAACTTTCCAGAGCCCAGCAAAAGCTTCTTAGGCCGCGAGGGGTTGCGCACAAAATCAAAGGTAAACGCCGATCCAAAGGAATCTGAGGGAAAACACAAGTTCATCAGCTGTTATCTGTGACCCTCGGGAGAAATGTACGCTGAGGATGAGTGTTAAACCCTGGCAGAAGGGTGGGTGGGAGTGGACGTACGTCTGTGTGTGTCCGGATGATGTTTCTGTTCAGTAAAGTCCTTTGGCGGATCCACGAGCTCCCATTCCTCCGAGGGACTGTTGCTAGTGTAAAACACGCTGCGTCGTCCCCCACGCAGGTGAGACATGGAGTTCCTGACAGAAATCAGGAGATTTTTTTTTTTTTTTAATTTCACAGGTTTCTCACACATTTCATTGCAACAAAAAAAAAAAAGGGGGGGGGGGGGCGTCTTTAGAGATTAAAGAAAACACGGTATGAAAAGTGACAAATCCACAGAGATCTACGATGAACCACAGAGGAAAACTGATGCTGCTGCAAAAGGCCGACGGGATTGCAGCGTTGGACAGAGAAAAAACAAAGATAATAAACACAAAGGCATTTTTGCAAGAAGCTAACATTTAGAGGAAAAAGTAAAGCTAATGGTGTCAAACTTGTTTTTCACACCTCACCATTGCAACATGTCAACAACTGTTTCTGCTGTATGCAACACAATGAAGCGCAAGTCTGCCTCACACATCAGCTCTCTATATGTATTTTTATAGATATCGGATGTGTTTAAACCACACGTTTCTGACTTCCACCTGGCAAAACCAAAGTGACTAAAGAGCGCTCGTGCTTTTCTCAAACTTTATGGGTATAAACGTGACAAAAGCAGTTAACGTCACAGTACTGGAGTATTCTAAAGCCACTTCTTTTCTAATCGGGGGGAGGGGTTTCTAGCTCCGAGAGCTGCAATTCTCGCAGATTCAGTCACATATCAGGCAGCCACTATACTGATACCTTTGTTACTGTGTATAAAAGGCACCGTGGTGTGGGTTTAGGAGCAGTGAAACTCTGGGACTCCAAGACTCCCTTAATAAGGGACACATACAAAGCAAACTCCAGTCTACATGTCACATTTTTAGGATTGCAGCATGTTGCCTCTTTTCAATAGATGTGTTGTACATCTCAAAAAGGGGAACTGCTGATGGTTGCATACTAGAAAAACAAGTGAACCATGGATGTAACCATTTCCTCTACTGCAACCAGTGTCTGGATGAACTAAGAAGTGCTTTCTTTGCTCAACACAGCAGACAAACTAGTCGTGCCTGTTCGGCGGCGACCTAAAAAAAAAAAAAAAAAAAGAACAAGATTTTATAGAGCTGTATACTTGCGTTTTAAACCCCGTCTGGGTACAGATTATTTCCTGGAAAGCTTTCGTTACACTTACCTGAGCTCCGTGCCAAAGTTTTTCAGGGAGAAATTGAGGGGGTTCGTGGAGGGCCCTCTGGCTGTCTGGGCTCCCACCATTCCAGCGCCCTCTGTTTCGTCGTCCATGGAAAAATCACTGCGGACCTTCTCCATGGTTTCACATGGCTTCTCAAAGCTGAAAGCATCTGAGAAAAAAAAAAAGACCAAAAGAACTTAATTATCTGTTCTAACGAAACAAAAATCAAATCAAAATGACACCAAAGACTGACTTCCCAAGAACAAGATGCACAGCCGGGTGAAACCTATGCAAGTTAATACCTGCTTTCTAACGATTACTTCTTTCTCAGACCACCAACCCCCTTCTTAACATGAAATTAATTAGTAAAAAGAAGCTTTTTTATTTGTTAGATGTGTCATATAAAGTGATGCTACTGCAGAAGTGGTTTAAACTGCCAGCAGGGGGTGTCTGAGTCATACTTGGAAAAATGAAGTCTGTCTGTGGGAAAACACCTCTTTCTGCTTCCTTTGTCTGTGACTTCAGTAAACACTTTCCTGATGAGTTCATGATGTCAGGCTCTAGTTGTTAAGCTTCAATGAATACTGCTTCGTTTTCATATATTATGCTTCCAGTTAGACTAAAAAATAAAAAGGATGATTAAGCAGCGGATGCGCTGGCCTACCTTGCGAGTGACAAATCACTTCCATATGAGTGTGCGGCAGGCCTCCATTTCTCATCGACCCATGCCACATCTGGCTTTAAATCATCGAGGTAGTGACATTAATAATGCTGTGAGACTTCACACACAGACTGTGGCCAACAACATGTAGTTCAGCCAGCGCCACGCACCTATGATCAGACTCGCGTGGCTATGATAAAATCTTTGAAGTCTTTGAAGTGGCATCTCCAAGAATGAAAATAAAAACCAACGTCCTTTATACGTCTAATTTATTATGTCTTTATTACGTGTTACTATGTCTACTTCTGAACCAGTTTTAACTTCTGCACGTTGCAGCGCGGTTTCCTTTTAGAGCTTCAAAAGTCGACACTTACTTAGACTTGCTAAGCCCGGGCATGTTAGTCTTTCGCTATAAAAAGTGCGACATAAAAACACAGCTCGAGGGATCGTTTGAGCTGACGCCAGACATCGCTGATCTCACAGCTCTCTCGTGCACTTCACTGCACCGAGCAGGTTCAAGGCGAGACCGAAAAGCAAAACGCAAATGAATACGAGAACAGGAAACAAAAGAGTGTTCATTCCGAATCGACAGAGAAATCAAGAAGTCGCGGAGGGTTAGACGAAACACGGCGACAACAGCACTGATAAGCGGTGATAACCAAGGCGTTTGTGGCTTTTGAAGACAGATGTGCACCGAGAACATTCTGGGAAAGAAAGACATGGACAGGAAAAGGATTCACAGGTCGTTTCACTCAGCTAAGCACAAAGCATGCAGAAGAATCCCTGTTTTCAAATGTAAACAGGCTTAAAAATGCTTGTGTCCTCATTAAAGTCCTTTATTAGCCACAGATATGGATGTACATATTTTCTTTTCCACTTCTGCTGGATAACAAATGAGATTCATATTTTATGTAGAGTCCAACAGATACTCGTTCAAACATATCAGCACCGGCGTATACAGTCATTGGCTACTTTATTAGGTACACCTTGCTAGGCCACGCTGGCCACCATGTTGCTTCTGGAGTTACATAACAACAAGAAACATTCCTCAGAGATTTTGGTCCATGTTGACATGATAGCATCACACAATTACTGCGCACACATGATGCAAATCTCCCGTTACAGCGCATCCTAAAGGTGCTCTGTTGGATTGAGATCTGGTGACTGTGGCCGTTTGAGCACTCACTGAGATCTTCAAGATCATTCAAACGCTTAAATCATCAGATTTGCATGATGCGAGCTTTGAGACATGTCACACAATCAAACTGGAAGCCAGCATCGGTGACTGTGTTCTGATGGCTGCTGCGGTAATAAAGGGATGGAAATGCTCAGGAACAATGCTCAGGAAGGCCTTCCTGAGTATGAACAATGCTCAGTTTTTATTAACGCCACCTGCAGCAGGCTGTACTGATATAAGGCTAGATGACACCATGCTTTCATGGTGTTTATGACAAATTCTGACCCTGTCAATCTGACATGCTGTGAAGTGAAAGACCCTCGTCTGCATACTTTTCTTCTGTTACTGTTCCCTTCCCATCAGTTCAAATGAGTCTGGTTGTTCTCCTCTCAACAATTTATATTTAAAAAAATTGGAAAACAAATAAACATATCATTCTTGTCACAGACCATTACTTGACTGCCTACTTTGTATTTGTTTAGACGTGAGGTTACGATACCAGCGCCTTTGCTTCACAGCTCGAAGGGCTTTCTGCTTAAAACAAAACACAAGCCGAATGATGTCAATCTGAACTTTTACCCTTTCGAAACACTCAAACACTTTCCTGCAGAAACTTGGTAACAAAATACGCGAGACTCTTGTGATTTGTAGCGCTTGTGTAAACTTTCAGTTGTTGCCCGGATATGATGAAATGACCGACTGATAACATATCCACTGTATGTGTGAGTGTGTGAGTGCGTGCGTGCGAACCTGCCTACCATTATCTTTGCCTACAAGGCCGGTGTGAGGATGGGCCAGCGTCGGGGAGCTCCAGCTGTCTCTCTGACCAGAGCCTCGCATGTTACTGTACTCCCAACGTTTCTGCTGCAACTGCTGCAGCCAGTAGTGCATCACCTGCTTACTGGGAGCCTAGAAGGACACAAACGCACACTCAATTAGACTTTAGATCTTTGAAATCTTTAAGCACGCCATTTTAAAGACAGCAAAGTGAGCGAGATGACGTTTTAAAAGGCATCTCCATGAGGAAATCAAGGCAGCGACAAATGGAAAGGGAAAATGAGGACAACTTGACACTATTAGGATCTGTCATGTGAATGAGCACAGACACTGGTTTCAGTCTCAGTTCCAGCTCTCTCTCTCTTGGTATTAAGCATAGACACTTAAAAAAAATAATAAGACAGACTAGAACTGACTGAGTGAAACCAGAGGCACCTGTCTTGGTGCTGAACCCGTCACAGTCATATGACAGCACCAGGACACCGTCACATGAGATGCTGTGACCCGTGAAGGCAGATGAGCTCCTGTGTAAAAATGTCTAAACACAAAACAGAGGACTGACGGTGTTTGCAGGCAATCAGCTGGAAGAATGCGCTGATTAAGCGCTTGGTTTGTGCGAGAAATTGATTTGTCTTTTAAAAAACAAACAAACGGATTTTCTTCTTCTGATCGCGTCAGAATCGCATCAGATCACGTTGTTGCCGAGCAGAAATATGTACTTTGTTGCCTAAAAACAGTTGAGTCTAAATCTGTTTTCTTTAAAGGAAAGAAGAGAAGGGCGTGTCTGCCTTTTCCAAACGAGAAAGGAAGTGACAAATGACATGAAAAGCAGACCTCGTTGCAATGCTGTCAACACACGTTTAATGAAAGAAAGAAAAGTTCCTACCTTAAGTAGAAACTCTTTGTCGGCCGTGCGGATCTCAAACTGACCCTCTTCCCCGTCCAAATCGTAGCTGAAACACGCATCGCATATTTCGATGTGTCCGAGCGGCAGGGCATCCTGGGGAGACTTGAAGTAATACAAATAGCATTTCCTCGGATCATACACAAACCACTTCGGCTTGTACCCCCTCAAGGGCCCCTTGCCGGACAGTTTGTTCAAGTAGCCACACAGTTTGGAGGCCTGCTCCTTCGCTCCCTCGATGTCGGCCACATCCACGGACCTGGAGTTCACGAATCGCGAAGCCGTGCAGGAGTGCGCCTCGCTGCCATCCTCCTCTTCGTGCATCTTTCCTCGAAGTTTCTTTTTCTTGCAGCACAGCGGATGCCCACTCCTGTTTCCATCCACATGACTGTCCGTTTCTTTGACAGAGGAGCATGGGACATGTAGTTCAGCTCCGAGGATGACGTGGTTGGTTTGCTGGTTGGGGTGGAGTGTAGCGGCTCTGTGGGCCGCTAGGTGGCGGTGTGTGATCAGATGAGCAGCCAGCTTTGAGGGCTAATGAGCAGCAATCCTCCAACGAATTGTAAAGAAAAAAAACTGTAATCAAAAGATAGAAGAAAAGATACGAGGCCTACATAGGAAAGAAAAAATAAAAATGCGTTCTGTTATCTGCCCTCGGCACAAAATGATCTGCGGTGCCCACACCCACACCCGTGTCACACGCAGCCGATCTTGTAATTCTTGTTCTTGTTATGCTAATTTCAACTGCTTTGTACTGTTTATGGCAGTGTGTGTTTCACAATTTGTATCTATAACCTCGAACAGATACTGAATATGTCAGGATACAGCTGTAAATTTTAAAAAAAAAACTTAATAAATAGCTCAGGTAATTTTATTAAGATTGCACATTTCATTATACATAGATTCAGTGTGCTAAAACGTGAGATAAAAACATAAATCTAAGTAGGTTTTGCAATGTCTTAGGACAATGGCAAACATTTACCATATCTCCACCTGACAGGTCTGACTGGGTTATAAACAGTGAGCAGGTCAGAGATCTACTGGAAATCCAAACCACTGGGAACTTTTTGTCACCTCAGAGTAGCTGCCTGTATTGCCTAGCTGACGGTTAAAAAGATGACAAATAATATCAGTATATCTTCCTCCAGTTTTTAGCATTTCCATGCTTACATGACAGTCAAAGCCCTATTAAGGCTAAGAGGGGTGTTTAGAGTTATCTAATGTTAGAAATGCACAGAGATTTTGAGCTGAAGAGCATTAAAAATGAACATTTTTGGAGATACAAACAACCCTCGCCATATTTTGTTGATTTTTTTTTTCACCTCCAAAATAAGCAGTAAGTATAAAGCCACAGATGCCATAAAGTGTGTCAGGGTGTTGGGTTAGTGCTAAAGTGCATGTAACCACAGTGAGCCTACTTTAACTTTCTTCTATCTCACTGTCACTTTTCTCAATCTGTTCTAATAATGGATGAAAATAAATACATAAATAGTGGCATTATTTACAATTTAAGTGATAAGTCAAAAAAAGGTAAAGAAATGTTCCAATAAAATATCACCACCTGAAATGACGTACCTTTCCACTTTTCATAAAACCTACAGCATATGTGTAGAATCCATAGCTCGTTTAACTAGAGTGCGAAAGAGGAGATATTGAAGTGATTACAGGAAATTTGTCTCCTGGATTCAGAGCTGGCAGAAGTTTCACATGCTCAGGATGTTTTGGTGACTAATGGTTGCAGATGTGAATATGATTTAGTTTTGCCCCAGTGCTGTGGGTAAACAGTGGATGATTTGTCTTATGCTGGGAAATACACCTGATGTTTCCCCACTTGAGATGTCAAAGATAAAACTGCAGCTTAAAAAAATGCAATACTGTAATACTGTAACAACAGTAACCTGCTAGTTTTCTTACAATTAGAAGTATTAGTCTCTTTGTGAGGTTAGGATCCTTGTTTTGCTCTGAGGTTTCAAAGGACACTGTAAACAAAGGTGATGTGCTTCCGTTGCAATGACATTTTGCATTTGTTAAACTGACTTGTGACCTTTTATAAGATCCACATCCCCCTCATAGGTGTGTTAGGCTAAAAAAAAATATCAGCCTAGACATCCTCCTGTCTGGCACCTTTTTTTTATATGTGCTGTAGATAAAATAAATTTCTGCCGATCCTTTTACGCACAGCACACAGCGCGATCGGTCGAATGTAATGTTCATTGGATTCTTTACAAACACGGACCGGTGATAACATTTAACCCCAAACCTTACTACTCCCACAGAGGAGCACATAATGACTCACAAAGAACAACAAGAGCCGCCTTAAGAGAGTGTTGAAATTCTAGGCCATGGTACTGTACAGCAGCTCTTACTCATTTGTGGAACATAACAGTTCAGTTATTGGCTCTGCGATCATTCATCTAAATTAAATTAAATGACACTAAATGACATTGCTGTACACAATACCCAAGTGTTTGATCAGTTGTGTATAAACAGGAAACATGTTTCCAAATTGTAAGTGATGTTAAAATCCCGTTGTGAAATCCCATCTCATCCTGCTCGCTATGACACAGACGCTTTCTCGTTACTGCATCTCCCCCTGTGGGAGTTCCTACTGTTCCCCACAGAGCATAAACTGCTGGAGGTGATTCATGACGCCTGTCCCAACCAATGGGGGGAATGAGTTAGCAGGTATTTACTGTATGTGAACCTGAAAAACAAGCTTGGAAATACCTCATCTTACTGGGGCTTTGTTTATTGCCCCGCCCTCTACCCTCCAAATCTGTTCAAACATACACAGTCTTTCCAAACATTTCCATTCCTACACATTTTTGGTCCAGCTTTAGCAACAATGATCTGAACTTACTTCAAACCCAGATCAGAAAACACAAAAGATCAACTGCTGACGCAACTTATCTCCCATTACTCTGGTAATCAGACACTCCGTGGGTTAAACATCTCCTCTTGCAAACCAATGCACTCGTGTGCACACAAACCACAGTTTCTGTAAAGCTTACTTTCCGTTTCTCTTCAGGAAGCTCTCACATTGTTCAGCAGCCTTCAGCTGTCTTTTTGATGCAAATGAACTGTTTGAACTGCGCCTTGCCCGTTGCCATGTACCTCTACTTTCCAGACCAGTGGAAAAATATGTGTAATTGTAAATGTCATCTGTCTATATCTCCCATGTAGTGTCATACTCCCTCAAGACACTTTCAGTTGGAGATTAGAGACGGTTCAGAAGTTAAGAGAAGTATTTTAATGTTTGCTGAAATGACACCGGGTTCAAACCGCACAGTGACAATCTCAAGGAAAGGTATGTGCTCTCGCCATTGTTAAATACTTTATAGGAATATTGTATGAACTTTATAATTCAATTATTCATAATTAAATTAATTTTCTGATCTTTTCTTTCCAGGGATTGAAAGGAATTGCTGTTTACTTTACAGACAACAGTATCCCAGAATTGAAAAGGTGTGCCGCGTTTCACAGTCGAAACCAAAGGATCAAAAACAGACAAAATCTCCCTGCATCAGGACCTATTTAAAATTTTGCTTCAAGGTAAGAACTGCTTACAAATCTTTTTCGAACTAGTTGCTGACTGTTTTAGTGACTAACTTGCTTTTATGTTATGTTTGACTTAGAGAAAGATTATAAAACCTCAAAGTATTATTTGAGTAAAATGAGAACATTGTGGATTTTGAATATTTTTTCTCTAAAACATCAGATATCATGTAACAGCAAATAAATGCTGTGTACTAAACTAGAAGCTCGCTTTACACAGACAGGTGTAACCGGACTTTTCCAGCAGCCAATGACTTTCATTCACAGCTATGAGAACATTGAGCTGCTTTCAGGCTGTGGTTGACGCCTCCTGGAAAATAAGCAAATTAGACTGTTAAAATGCTGCCACACAGCAAACATTGGGGAATAAATGCTGGTTGTCTTCAGCGGATGACGGTGTGTTTTTAATCAGGATCGGACGAGGATGGAGCAAAGGGACACAACAGGGGATCCTAATGCAGACGGGACTGAAGTCAGACTCAGGGAGCTGACATCAAAGTGGTTCATAGAGACTCAGGTGCCACTCATGGTCAGCAACGGACTCCTTCCAGCTTGGTTCCTGGGCTTCATCACAAGACGGTAAGGATTCATAAAAGGAAAAAAATGGAAATAGCAAACTGAGAAATAATCATTTTTTACACCCAGTTTTTTTTTTCTAAAACCAAATCATATCCTCTAAGCTACTAAAGCCACATTTAAAAATTTTTTTTTTTCTTTACATATAATTTAAAACATATAATATAGTCATGTAAAAAGACACGAGGCTTTTTGTTCATGTATTTATTTTTATTTTTTGGTCATATTGTGAAAATGTATCCAAAAATATTAAAATAAAAATAAAAATAAACCTTTCCTCTGATGGAAAGTGTCCACTTTGTAATACACCCACTGGCACCTACTGGCCTTTCCTCCAGCACCCACCCACATTCAGTGCACACTTACGTGATTGGCAGTGGCAAGTTTATGGAAAGGGACTGTAACGAAATAGAATTTCCACGGTGCAGCACACAATCCACCTCGCTATGCCCATAATCTACCAGGCTGTTCCTGTAAATGTTCTCTAAATGTCTTTGAAACACTTTTTAAAGTTAGGATTTGGAGAATTTAAAGCTGTTGTTGGTCTGTCTACAGGGATGCTGAAGAAATTCTTAAAGAAAGGGAGCTCGGCTGTTTCCTGATCCGTCTTAGTGAAAAGGCCATCGGGTACATCCTGTCCTATAGGTGAGTGGTGGTTTAGTCTAAAGAACACTAAAGTAGGAGTTGTGTAGTGTTGTTGTGCTGCTGAAGGTAAACTGCTTTGTTTCCAGAAATTATGACTTATGTATATATAAAGTGTCTTAAAGATAATGTGTGTCAAATCGATCAAATCTATCTATTTTCTAACCCCACTTCTAAGCTTTTGTTTGGTGGCTTATTTTATTGGAGGATATTCATGTTTCAAAAGTCAGAAAGTCGTGTGAATATCTGTTATTTTAGTTTGCTCCAACTATAAAATGTGTCAATGCTTAACAAACTTTTTGTTGTTGTTGTTGTTGTTGCAGAGGCAGGGATCGTTGTCGACACTTTGTGATAAACCAGAATGAAATGGGGCAGTTTGTAGTCTATGGAGACACCGAGGTACACGACACAGTGCCCAGTCTGGTAGATTACTACAAAACAAGCCCCATTGAACCATATGGAGAGTACCTGACAAATTCGTGTTTTGAGGTGAGACAAAACTCTTCTTTTGAGTTCTTTCTTTAAATGCCAAAGGTGAAAGATAGAGGTCCAAGTGATGTTTTGTTCTTTCAGGCCCTGGATGAAGACCTATATGATGTTATCCAGATTAGCCCCAAAGAAAAACCTGTTGCCGCTGTCAGCGCTGTGAAGAACAGGCAACGAAAACAGATAAACTCGAGTTTAGATGAGCAGCCTAAACGGCCACCAAAGGGCAACAGGGCGCACGAGGTGAATACAGTCAATAAATTATAGAGCTGCTGTCCAAACTAATGTGCTGAAAATAGTTCCATTGTTTATTTCACCTCACTGACTTTTAGAAACGTGTTTTGTAAAACAGGAAGGTCCGCCGTTGCCTCGAAGGAGCAGGCACCTCGATAGTGCCACCATCAACGAGCATGAGGGGGTTTTGTACGCCCAGCTCAGGAAGCAGTCGCCAAGGGTTACACCCAGAGACCAACACATGCATCAGGACATTTTACCCAGACCTAATTCGAGTTCGACTTCCAAGGATCAAATCAATGGCAGATGTAGTCCTCCGTCACATCCAGAATCCGTTTACTCGGAGCTCAGCATCCTAGACAGCAAAAGCAGGTCTCTGCCACTCCTGGACAGCAGTTCTGACGGGGAGCAGTCTTACAGACTGAAAGCACCTCCCGACACCCCTCCGAGACTTTCCCCCAGGCCAGTCAGACAAGGTAACGGCAGCAGCTCCCAGTCAGAGAGGACAGATTTGGGCAGCAGACCAAGCAGCAGCCACAGCCTGGACTACTTGAGTGATAATGCAGTTTATCACCTGGCTGGCAGGCCCGGGAGCCCACACACTACGTCCTTTGACACTAGATTGTCAATACCAGAGGAGCGCACAGATTCTGTGTATGCCGAGGTCCCTGGCGAAGCCCCCGCTGACTTCACATATGAGCCGATTCGCGGCCACAAGGAACCAATCAACCCTAAAGCCAGCAGCAACACTTACGAACCTCTGGAGGACATGAGACGCAAACAGACCAACTCGTCCTGGGGATTTAAGGTTTGTAATGTTTTCAAAGCACTTTAATTAAAAGAAATAATTCTTTTGTGTGTCATACTTGTATTATAATGAATTTATTTACCTCTTACAGAACGACAAATGGAAGTGGCTCTTCCCTGAGAACAAGAAGAAATGGTAAAGAGGCTACTTTACAGCGTACTGAGGAAAACGTTTACTTGTTTTGATGATTTCACACTACTACTACATAATACACTCTGGAAAACCACTGTTATGTATTAACGATTTAATGAGAACTTATGTATGGTTTTTTTAACGTATTTATTTAAAAATATAACGATACGTGTGTAGTTTCCTTTCCACGAACAGGTTTTTACATGTGGTAAAAACTGTGTTACGTGTATGTCATATTAAAAGCAATCTACTGTATAAGAGGCTCTAAGATCATTATTATGCCATTACTGTTATTAGAATATTACTAAATAATTACTTTCGGGGTGATCATTAGGGTGGGGGAAATGTACAGCAGTGCCCTACGCATGTTTCAGGGGCCCCAATGAAAGTATGACTGTAAAGGGGGAAAAACCTGCTGTTCAGTCCACAGCATGTGATTCACCTTGAACTGCAGCTTATGTTGAGGAGAACTGTTTTCATCTACTTCTCATCAGTGCACATAAACCTGGGCGTATATGCTACACTTTCCTGTCAACATGTATCCTGTAGATGCATATATGTATGCAGATATGTCTACGGGCTGTAGGTAACGGAGAAGAGGATAACTGTGAAGAAATGAGGATGTGCGGTTTAGAGCTGCTGTGGAGCGATGACAGCATTTCCACGTGTGGAGCTCGAGATGCAAATAATAAATAAAAATAAATCAGGATACAACAACGTACAACTATTATCACTGCTATGAAAATGCTTCCACCTTTAGCTTGCCTTGGCCATGTAATGCACTCTGATTATGGTTTTCCATCGCTCACTTAAAGAGCATTCCCTGAAAACACTAAATCATGTTGTCACAGAAAATTACCATATGTGGAAATTCATCTCATGGCACCGTGTTTACAGTTGATCTTTAAAAATGTTACGTGCTGCTTCCGTCAGTTTTGCACATTCACAGGAAACTTTATTTGCATACAGTTTTCAAACGTCTGTTTGTGACACCAACGGGGAAGTGGGTTAAAGGTTTATTATCTTCTATCATTTACTTTTACTTTTTTAATTATACTTTTACTGGGGCCAGTAAAAGTACAATAAAGGGAATACTTAGTGTATATCTTTCATGGTTATCCTCTGAAGCAGTAAAAAGAAAAAAAAGGGGGAGAAAAGTAGAGCTATTGTGTCGTTTCATGTAGGACAGTGTGACAGATGTTAGGAAATAAGCAGTTCCTGGTTTAAGTCAGGCAGTGCAGACTAGGATATGCTAAAGCTCTTGATAATCAAACATTCAGCTTGGCAGATCATTAACTTTGTGGCATTTCTGTCGCCTTCTGTTTCACAATTGAGATCTACATGATAAAGCGTCACTGGAAAACATGGGGTAATGATTTTAAAAACTTATCAAAGACAAGAGTCATAACTGCCTGACTGTATTTCTGCACATCTGAAAGCACACTGACATAACAAAATGTGTAAGGTTGACAGCGATTAAGCAGTACATTCTTACAATTATATAAATAACTACTTTATGTAGCATTAAGAAACACTTAAGGGTAACTGATGTGTTTGGCAGGCATTGCATATTACACCGTTACTAACAGCACAGTGTATTATTGTGTTTAAAGCTCGTGAAATTGTTGAAGCTTGAAGGTTTATTGTTGATCGTATAATAAATGTAAATTGCATTTAAGTTCTACCTATTAGTGTGAGAGCTTTCACCCACATGTCATTAGTGTCTTTATCTCGATAACGTTTTCTCAGTTGCCATAAAGAATATTCGAAACAATCGCAAACACACAGCTTACTCACTTAACGCTGTCACTGATTATTTGTTATGGTTTATGTACACTTTTGAATGTATATTTGGTTCAAGTGAAGTGTTTGGAATTGTTCACAAGTTATTTCATTTTTAAAGAAAAGCGAGAAATCTTCACCGCTATGCTGTCGAAGCAAAGCGAGAGAGTTTAAATCAGATCAAATTGAGCTCTCAAGCAGCGAAACCAGCGTGGGTTTCACACCCTGTTGGGCCGCTCTCACCCTCAGAAACAGTTGCTTAAAGTAATGGCTGTTTTACAGCATCATAATCACACTGCAGCAGAAAGTGGCTCTGCCGAGATCATAACTAACAGATGTTCCCTGTGACACCCGTCATTAATGAAGCTCTGCAATCAGCACTCTACTGCCCTGAATATTTGATGCTGTCCTCATAAATGAATCTTCAGATAAGACACTGAAGAATTAACTAGCTGCTCTGGTGATTGCTTATTAAACTGAACACAACAGCTGAACAGATTTTAACTGTCAGTTAAAATAAGGCCCTCAGTATCCCCTCTCTTCATTTTTCAGAGTACAGTTGAGGAGAATTCATTCCATTTACTGCTGCACTTGTGTTTTATCCAGATGAGGTGTTGCACATAAACATGGAGTTTGCTCAGATGCACCATGCATACCTTTTCTGCCTGTTGTCTGGGCCTGTGGTGGCATAGGAGCTCACAACACTTTACAGTTTGTGTTACCAATACCAAAATGCTTTCCACAAAACACACAACATCAAACAGTATCTCTGCGTGTGACTTTTCTGTATTTGAGCCCCTCAGCACTTGGCCAAGGCCGTCTTTCAACTTGTCAAGACCATTTTGCAATCATTGCACTTGCCAAAAAGAAAGAAAAATCAGATTTAAGCCTCAGCCGACCCAATCTCCTTAGTGACTGTGAAGGTCTGCATGTATGGCTATACCTATCAACCAATTCTGCAGTACGACTCATGAGAACTACCGAGCTAAACATGAAATCTAAAACACAATACACCATGTGTAACTGATGCAAATCTGTATCCTCCAGCCAAGAAACCACCACATGTTAATCATCAACCAACATAGCCAAAACCATTTCCTCCAGCTTTCTGCTGAAGTTAGCCGAATGTGCAGGATGTTCAGAGGCTGGTGAACGCGAGGCAGCTCTGTCTTAATAATCACATCCTCCCTAAAAATATATTATAGCTCACATGAGAGGCTAAGCTGAAGCACATGCTTCCTAATTTTTAATGTGCAAACATCTTCATATTTTGTTATGAGTAAATTACAAGTGCATTAAGTCAGAGCACACTGGAAAACAACATTTATTCAAAGGAAGACAAATACAAGACATTACATGAAGTCCTATAAAATACATATCCAAAACATGGCAGTAACTGACATCTTGTGTAAATGGCAGATGATGAAAGCTACCACAAAGAGTTTGGATGACAAAGCCCTTCATCTAACTGGAGAACAGTACAACATGACTGTCATTATATCCAAGCAAAGTACGAGCACAATAACAACATAAATACTTAATTTATTGCATAGCTATAGAATATCCCCTAATCCTGCTGCTGTGCTTCAAGTTTTATCTGTAGCTCTATAAATACTGGATGTCTCTGGAGGTGCCACTGCAGAAAGACTTCACAGGGAATCATGTGCAATGTAGTTTCAATGATAATGGTTTTGAAAGTGTTCCTGAGACCAAGCAATGATATTCACTGCTGAATTATGTCTGGTTTTAATACAGTGTGCCGTTCAGTATTGGTTTTTAGTTTTGTCCTTGCATAGAGAGACATCTCTTTGAGAAGACAACATCTTCTCTGAACTTTTGATTAGATTATGTAGTACAATTAATAGCTAATGCATTTCTCTGAGTTGCTCTTTTTCATTATACCCGGTCACATTACTATTTAACTATGATACTTGGTAGCTGTGATTATTTTTTTGTCTTAGTCAGCTTTTCATTTCATTTTGCTGTCATCAGAATCCATCTTCTCAAGTTCCGACTGCAGTAAAGGTCAGAGAGGGACGATGGATAGTGACAGACAACCACTGTGCTGTGATCAGGACATGGCTCAGGTAAAGTCTTGAGGTCCAGCCAACTTAGAAGCTGTCCATCCAACCCTCTCAGATTCTTATATGAAAGGTACTGAAAAAATAATAAAGTTGATTATTAGAAAAGTAACAATTACTGTGCATGAAACATTTTTATCCTTTACTCAACCTGAGAAATAAGACTCTTCATTTTTAAAATGTCATTTGCGAGAGTGTCCTGGCCAAGACAGACAAAATAACAGTTTAATCAACAGTGGTGACACAGACATTAATAGACACATAATTAAACACAATGTAAAATACACAAAATAAGTTTAAGCATATACATAAGATTCAATTCAATTCAGGTTTAGTTATTTTAGCAGCAAATCACAACAACAAATAAGATAAAGACCTTAAAGTATTCTGGAGAAAGCCCCGACATTCAAACAATCTCCTGTGACCGTGCACTTGGTGACAGTGGAAAGGAAAAACTCCCTTTTAACGGGAAGAAACCTCCAGCAGAATAAGGCTCAGTAAGGGGCAGCAATCTGCTGTGATCAGCTGGGGAGGGATGATTATTCAAAACTGTTTAGGAGTGGGAAGGATTTCAAATTCAATTCTGTATTTAACAAAGAGCCAGTGAAGAGAAGCCAACATGGAATAAATGTGATCTCTCTGGCTCTTGTTCCTGTTTCTACATTTGCTGCAGAATTTGGATAAACTGAAGGCTTTTTACAGAAGTTTTAGAGCAGCATGATTAAATTACAGCAGTAATGAATACATGAACTGGTTTTTCATCATTTCTCTGTAAAGGGATAGTTCTAATTTTGGAGATACTGCACAAATAAAAGAAAGCAGTCATATCCTTTTCCTGGTCCTGTTTTTGACCCAGCGTTTTGAGTTTATTTTGGATTCATGATTCTTTCTTTTGCATGATGAAGATTGTTTTAAGTTCAAGTTTTGTACAGTTTAGTCTTGAGTTTAGTTCCTTTATTGCCTCTAAGGTTTATTTGTATTTTTGGTTTCTTGTCTGTTCCTTTAGTCTTTGTCTCATCCCTCTTGTCTTGTGTTTATTTATTCGTTTCCCCGGTTATGTCTCTGTTTATTCTCTCTGTCATGTTTGTTTTCGCTCTGTTCCCCTCTGCCTCCGTCGCTCTCTCTCATCTCTAGCTCCCTGGCTCGCTCTGTCTTTCAGCTCTTTCATGTATGTCTGCTGTGTGAGCTATTCTTTTCCCACGTCAAGTTGTGTACCTTAGCCTGCGCCTTAATGAGTTTCCTGTCTTATTTTGATGGCCCTTGTCTCATGTGCTTGTGTTTAGTTTTGCTTCCTGTTTCTGTGTCTTATTTGTTTCAGTTATGTTTCCTTGCTGTCTCCGCTCTCTAATCACCTGTGTATTCATTGTGTCAGTTCCCTGTTGTCCCTTGCTGGAACGCAAGTTCATCTCCCTCCTTGCTCCATGCTCCATGCACAGTTTAGGTTGTTGTTAGTCTGAGTCTCATTTTGCCTTTTGTTTTGCGTTTTTGTTTGATTTTCACCCAGCCTAAATTAACGGCTCACTTTTTGTTAAGCCCAGTCCTGTCTATAAACATCTGCAGTTCAGTCCTCTGTTCAAAGCGCAGTCTGCGCCAGCAGATCATGACAATCCTGGTCAAACAATGGCTCCAATATTCATCACAGTGTTACTTGAGGCCAAAGCAATGCCATCCAGAATAAGTACCTGATTAGGCACAATGTTTGTGAGATTTCTAGGGCCAATTATAATCACCTCAATTTTGATTGAAATCCAGGCCTTCTTCTTTTTACAACGTGTCTGCATGACATGGTTTAAGTAATGACATGCCACCCAGTTGTTTTATTTTAACCTAACAAACATGTCTTTGGACTGTGGGAGGAATCCAGAGTCCAATTCTGTTTTTCATTTATCAATGTTGTTGCAATAACATGAATTTATTTACCTTAAAAAATCCGGGGCCCTTGATATCATATTTTCAAAGTCAGCAAAAGAAAGTTTGTGGTCTCCGTCCAAATCTGCCTCCTCAATGGTTTTCTCACACACCAGCTCAACTTCTTCAGGAGTCAGCTCCTCCTTTGTCAGCTTATTCAGAGTCTTTTCCAGGTCCTCTTTGCACAGGTAATTATCCACATTGAAATCTATCAGCAACAGAAGTTAGAATTAGAACATTTTAATTAATGAAGTTCTATAACGTACAGATGCTTTGAAATGTTACCGTATATTTTAAAGGCGTATATGGCCTTGAGTTCTCTAGGAGCCATTTCACTCAGGACTGAAAACATGTCCACAAACTCATTGAAGCTAAGATTTCCCATCCCGTCCTCTGAGAATGACTCCACGATCCTGTTGCGGAATGGATTTTCCTGGAGAAAAAACATGATTGTGTTTAACTGCAGAATTTTGTTTACATCTAAACATAAAAATCACTCATCAAAAAAGCCCTACACATTTGCAATGGCAAACACAAGATATTTTAATAAGAAAACGATTTTCTAAAGCTTTAGAGCACCCCAATTTTTCTGGTTATTTATTGCAATTCAGGTCGTTCAAGTCCAATGAATAGCTTGAAATGGTACAAAGGCAAGTGGTGAACAGCAAGAGGTAGAAAAAAAAGGTAAGGTAACTCATAACTGAAAAATAATGTATGTTTCAGAATTATACAAAAAGTCCTTTTTAAGGGAACACAAAATGGGTTAACAAAAATGACGAGAAAAAAGGCAATTAACAATAAAAGAGGGTTGATGACACTTAAAAATGTAGGTCTTTCTACAGAGAAATTGCAAAGAAAGTCAAGGTGTCAGTAAGTAGAGTTTTCTCCACCATCAAAAGGCACTCAGAAACTGGAGCAAAATCTGACAGGAAGAGGTCTGGCAGACCCAAACCCACAACTAAATCAGAGGACAACAGCTTCCGTGATAGGTGGCTCACACGACAACATTTTTAAGTGGTGGTAGTAAGCAAGCCTCAGTTTCAACTGTGAAGAGAAGACTTCGAGCTGCAGGTTTGACAGGACGAGTTGCAACATGAAAGCCATTGCTAAGATGTCAGTATAAGACAAAGAGGCTTGCCTGGGCCAATGAAACACAGCCATTATGTAGTGATGAATCAAAATTTGATGTCGATTGCCTAATGTGAAGAGGAACATTATTCCAAAGCTTTGGAGCCACAATAAAGAACGCTCGGTCTCCTCTCAGTTTCAGCCGTGATTTGGGGACTGAGAGCAACAGCTCCTCAGCTGATGGGAGCAAACGAGTGGGGACATAGGGCTTCAGCAAATCAGACAAATATGCAGGTGCCAGATCATTAAAGGATTTAAAAACCAATAAAAGGACTTTAAAGTGAATCCTAAATTCAATTGGAAGCCAGTGCAGGGAGGCCAGAACCGGAGTAATGCGCTCTGAGTAATCAACTGTCAAATATGGAGGAGGAAGTGCGATGGTCTGGGGCTGTTTTGCTGGATCCAGGGTCAGTGACTTGTACAGAGTGAGACGCACCCTGAACCAATACGACTACCACAGCATTCTGCAGCGCCATGGAATACCTTCTGGTATGCGCCTAGTTGGTCAAGGTTTCAACCTACAGCAAGATAATGACCGAAAACACAAGTCTGGGCTATGCCAGAACTACATAAGGAAAAAGAACAAGGTAAGCTTAAAAACATGGAGTGGCCAGCACAGTCTAAAGACTTAAATCCCATTGAGCTGGTTTGTGATGAACCAGACAGAACAGTGAAAGCAAAGCAACCCACAAGTGCCACACATTTATGGGAACATCTGCAACAGATATGGGGAAGAACTTTCTGAAGAATATTTGACTTCTATTGTAGAAAGAATGGCACGAGTGTGTTCAGCTGTTATATCTGCCAAAGGGGGCAAAAGTTTAGAATACATTCTGGTCTTTAAACTGATTGATTGATGATTTCCTTTTTAACTTCAATTGCTTATTTTTAAAATGCTTTCATTTCAGAGTGCAATGAAACATTACACTGCATAAATTTCAATAAAAAACTGGAAAAATTGTGGTGTTCTAAAACTTTTGACTGGTAGTGCATATTCACGATATTCAAGACAATGCTATTAAATCAGAGTTTGTAGTTCAGTGAGTCCAAATAAGAAAGTGTTATTGCCCAGGGTAACGTTTGAGGTCAATAAATAATCAGCTAAATAGAAATATATAAAATAGGATGACAAATTTATGGTCATGAAGTTGTAGAGGTCCAATTGTGTCTTTAGTCTTCTCCATCTTTTTTCTGCTATCCTTATAACCCAGCCTTATTGTGACAGTTTTACAGACAAGGCCCAATCATGCCGAGAGGAAGAGTGCATCGTGAGTCTCTGTGGTAATACTCTGCGGGGAATAGGGGCTTCATATTAAAGGGTATGGCATTCATGCTTGTTTCAGAGAAAAGCTGAGGTAAATGTGGCTGAGTTGTCACAGTGTGCAAAATGGCATTTGAAATTTATTTTTGATTTACTTTTAGAATCAGTCAGAGCAATTCACGGCACATAAACTTTCAAAAGCTCACACAATGTAGTGGAGTACAGCCAGACGGGCGGTGTTAACAATCAGTTCTACACACACAAGCATACTGCTCACATTGACAAAACAGAGCTTTAAAACAGCGGTGGGGGGTTTACCTTTAATTCTGGCATGTTGACTATTAAGGCTAATGGGATTTTACAATCAGGTTCATTGGTGTAGTCCATTGGTACAAGATGTGGAGCCAGCTCATGGTATCTGCCATGCAGCCTAGGAAAAGAAAATAGACCTTTGACTTTTAAGTCAATACTTTCAGGGCATATCTGAGTATTCATCAACAGGGACGCTAGTCTTTGAGAACAAACTTACTACAATTAAACTAGATAAAGGACACTCTTTCGAGGATGCCAATGTTCACATTTTGGACAGAGAGGACAGATGCTTTGAAAGAGGAGTGAAAGAAGCAATTTTGTCCTCTGTGAGCGCCATCTTTGAACAGAGGCGGGGGTTTACGACACCAACTCTCTGCCATCTATAATCCAGTTTTGAGATCCCTCCCCAGACGCCTTAACGCCCACTCACATCCTGGGCCATCTGACCTCAGGAATTCGCATGATAAGGTGGGGCCAGGTTTCACAATGAACACACCCGAAACTCTGGCTGATTGGGACCCACACCCAGTTTCACACCTTGGCTCAGGCGATTAGAGGATCATCAGGGGGTCCTTTTGTCCCTCTGTGGGGGGGTTACTCCCACTAGGTTTATATCTGGGACTCTCCACCATTTGACCTTAGAACTGAAGAAGCTTCTCGGATGAGAGGTGAAACGTCTTCAAGTAACTTAAAGAAGTCCAGACGCTTTTCTTTGCAAGCTCCTTTGACAATGTCTTACTAAAAAAAGAAAAGAAAAAATCTAATCTAACATCTAGAACAAACCACAGCCAAAAGAGAGTGAAATGCAAAGATACAGTAAGTGCTCACTTCCGTTAACGAAAAAAGCGAGTCATTTGTGCCTGTCATCAAGTGGATAAGCAACAACAGGAGAGAAATTAAGCCGTCCAGTGAGTCGTGACAACTAGTGTTATCCTATTTATTTGATTTAGTTTTTTTAATGTACAAGTAGAAATGTGACACCCTTTTTGAATGGCTCTGAAAACGATACGGCAGTCAAAAGGTCAACATGAATTTCAAAAGGTTTACCTAACATACTACAGCTACAGCTAACGGACAGAACCTTCTAGATCGTCACTAACAAACACCTGCATGTAACAGCACTGTTTACAAATCATAAATCCACATACTTTTCCATTCATTGACTAAATGGTATATTTGCCTGTATTTCATACTTTAAAGAGACCAACATTCGACCTTTGTTGGATAGTGAATGAAGGAGGGAATGGAGCCATTACACTATAAATAGCAGCACTGTGCTACACTATGCAGATTTATATGCATTTTGTATATGAAATAAATCATAATCCACATTATGTTTACTGAGTGAAACATCTGTATATCCATTGTATGTCTGTTCTAGCTGCTCAGATGTCAAGCTGCATGTATTTCAGCAAATCTCTGAATCTTGTTCTAGGTCTGTTACCATGATTCAAACCAAAATATTACAACGAAATGAAGTGAAAACTTACAATATAGTGAAAGCTTTTAATGTTAACAAATATACATTTATAATTGGGGTCATACGTCACTGCACATAAGTTACCATTAACACTCAGTTGGAAACAATTTTATGACATAAAACAACACAAAGGCACCTACAAATATATGCATGCCATTTGGTAAGTTACTGGTGTCTCTAGGCCAAAACTCAGCGTTTGATTTACTGTAAATCAGCAAATCAGAAGCAAACAGCCCAACCAACTCCAGGAATATCAAGGTAATGTTGGTCATGTATGCTAGCTGTAGTGTAGTGATCTATTTTATACAAAGCGATGTAATGAAAGAATGGGTGAAAGAACTTAACATACAGTATTAATTGCCAAATCCTGACCCAGTTAAAGCACGCATAGTCCAAAGAGCAAAGAAATACCCCAGGAAAATAAAAGAAAAGCTTATAACAACATATTTGCATCTTCTTATGGTCAGTGTAAGTGGTGAATTTATGTGGTTTAAATGAAAGACAGTGCAACATATATCTGCGAGCGATTTTTCAGAATAAAAAGGAAAAAAAACCTCATCAAAGTCTTACCGCAGAATTTCTTTCCGAGTAAAAAACGTGCAATCCTGCAATGAGAGAAAAACAGCATGTGAAAAACAAATACTTTGAATTGAAGGTTTTATAGCACTGAACATGATGACAAATCCTTTAAGGTGCAATCGAAATTTGCATAAAATGCTCACAATGACACATCTGTGAAGAATCATTACTGTAAAACACTGAGCGGGGTGTCTGGTTTCTCCTAAACGATGATGCGTTTAAGTACATGAGAACATAATCTGCTGTTGTCTGACATGCATGTGCTGGCACACGCATTATCCAACGGCTCTACCGGGGGCACCTCAGTTTACATTTGTCTTTTGTATGAATTCTGTCTGAGCTACTCCCCTGGGTGTTAGAGTGCAGTCAGATGAGCTCAAGGGACTGCACCTTTTGCTTTCACCGATACACCTACTAAAGTCAACCTTACCTGCTATGCTCCATAACACGAGATAACAATGTGCTGACACTTAGAAATGCCATTACAGTCATGCTTAAGTTATAGCTGTTGGGTTCTAGATTCCCCGTTGAATGAAGCACGCTGATGCAGTATCCAATGATCTATTTGAGCCGAAGAAAGATATAAATTCAAGTGATACTCTAGAGATAACAACTGTTAGACAAACAGAAACGGTACTCTAGGAGTAGTTGAAGTAACCAGAGAAGCTCTTGAGAAACTGTGTCCTGAGAGTAGAGTTTCACGGCACATCATCGCTGGCTTTGGCATCAATTATTAAGCCCACAGCGAATCACATGATAAACCTGTGCATATGAGGATGTCTTTCTCTCTGGGAAAACCTGGATTTTTGTTACAGGGAACAAAAGGTCAGATCTTCTTAGATGATCAGTTTACATGATATCCTCCAGTTTGGAATGAAATCAAGACCTTTTGCTATCTGCTTATCAATATTTAAATAAAAATGTGGCCATAGCTGACGACACTATAGTAGGAAATTGTTTTTTGTCTGTCATAAATGAAACTGATGGGGGGACTAGGACCAACGAAACACCCTAGAGATGGTAATAATCAATATTTATAAAGTGACTTTCCCTCTTTTCAATATCTGAGAAAATAAAAAGATAGATAAAATGATGATTTGTGTTAGTCTAACAACAGGAGTGCAATAATCACACACAAAAAAAACATGTTTAATTTTTACTTCACTTAGCCTTCAAAGTTTTCCAGTGATGTGTTTATTGGCTGCACATAATTAAGACATTAAAACATTATTCACTTGAATGAATTGCTTGACATCCAGATTCCAAACACAGGTATGGACACAAGCTTACCTGATAAGCATCAAGCTGCTCGTCGGTAAATATCGTTTGTTTATTACCCATCTTGATCAAGTAATTTGTTGCTTGTACACATTCACAGCACTGAATGTCCAAAGCCCTTTCTCAATGAAAGGCATTTAGAAGGTCCGCAGAGACAAAGTCTCCGCACAAGATGAATTTATATCGTTGCAAACTCCTATCAAAGGGTATTGGTGTCCTTCCAGACGATGTCCTCCACGACTGCAAAAGTAGATGAAGTGCGTCAAGAATATATCTTAGTAATAAAGATTTTCGTTTAAGTCGGAGCCAGTGGATGTTGTCTGCTGACCCCATGGAGTGCAAAGTGATCTGTTTCCCCTCCTTAAGTACCCAGATGGTGTCCACCGGAGTCCAGACAAACCAATGGGACCGGAGCTAAGAAATGAATAAATAAAAAGGCCTACTTGTGAACTAGAAACTGCTAGCAACAGGAATGATGTAACCTCACCTTGGGGCCACTTAATTACACACTAATTAAACATCTTTTTTCTTCTATACGATCTTACACAATATTGCGAGCAGACTATTACTGATATCACTGTAAGATGCAATCTGTGCTTTAAACCAGTCCGCTATTGCTAAATTATAAAACTTGGGCACTTTTTTTGCTCGTTTTAAAAAAAACCAAAAAACATATACATTGTTAACCTGCAGTATGCACAGTAAATACAATGATAAAAGTTATTTTACAGGTGACTATGCCAAAGATATTTAATAATACAATATGTCCACCTCAGATTTAATACAGTACAAGCCCAATATTATATTTATATGTATAGTAATTACGAGAAGAAAAACTTGTTTTTTTTTGGCTCCGCTGCTAATTACCATTTGGTACAATGCATAACTATTCTGCTATATACGATATAGTAGTAGCATACCACAAATGCAGAAACCCCAGCATAGTTATTATCGACGGCACAGTAGCAAGACGACAACTTTTAATTGACCCGAGAACCTGTTGCACAGAAGCGGCATCTAATATATGTGCATTTCTTATTTATATATTTAATTAAGCAGGTGTGCAGCTTCTTTCAGCAGCCTGCACCGCAGATGATCGCCTCCCCCATCCCTCTGCCGGCTGCGGAGACTGAGGTCCGTCTCATCCACCTGCGTGCTATTTACAGCACGGCAGTACAGTGAGCGTGTGCTGCCTGCACACCAGGACAGATGATAATTTCACATTCACCCCACAGAGCCACTACCTCTCCTAACCACCACACTGGTTAAAAGTGTCGCTCTTTACCGGGTTAGGCAGCTTTGAAGGTAGCAAAGTTGCCCAGGATGGACTCCAAGCGAGAGAAGGACCAAGGTAAGTTGTGATGGGTAGCTTGTTGCTACGTTGCTTTGCTAGCCACTAGCTGCTTATGCTAGGTAGCTGTGCTTCCAGCTACAACATAACCCCTTTTTGTTTGTTACACAACATTTTGCTTATATCATCTCATGACAAAATAAATAAATAAAACAGACGGGGAACGTTTTTAATTATATTCAAGAACCCACCCACTTTCATCCGGCTGAATCATCCTCATGATTTAATTCACGCAGCCGCTGTCTCACGAATATAGCTAACATGGGCTAACAAAGTCCCTTTAATGCCTCTGCTAACAAGTTGTAACGTTATTGCTGGCAGACTGTGCGGTAATCTAAACATCGTGACCTTTCTTTCTGCAGGTGCAGTGTAAAACATTAGTCCCTGCTTACACCCAATCCATTCTCTGTCATATTTAAGGATATAAATCCATGTCTGTCAGTGCTCATTTAGTTTTTAAATAAGTAAATAAAAATTGTGCTGCATATCTGAAAATATAATAAGAGGATCACCAAGAAAATAACAGAGCCCTACATCAGCATCATTATCATCATCATCTCTGGTCAACCGTGATTTCCTTTTACCTCTCTTAATAAGAGCTGGCTGACACTGCCTCAGGGAATCAAGCCAAATATAACTCCCTGGGTTTCTTTTATTTATGCATACAACTGGCGAGATAATACCACCCAGCAGCACATCTGTTTGTGACCCTATCCTCAAGAGGACATCCCAGCGTGCAGCCAGATATGAAATTCAGAAACTGCTTGTCTGAATTTTTTTTTTGTCCCCTATTAGAGATGATTGCCTGGATTACTTGCTTATACTGTAAGCAGAACAGACACTGTGCTTCTAGCGTTTTCTTTTGCTGTGCTGACTCACGAACAATGACAGAGTGGGTGCATGCAAATAGAAAAATAAATATGCTTTGCTCTGCTGAAGTCTTGTGACTCGTATTCTTTCAGATGCAGACCATGAAAAGATAACTGCCGTGCTGCTCAAGTCACGTACCGGGGAATTTGATCTGGAGTCGATATTGTTTCTCAAATTAAGAAATCTCGGTAAGATGGAAATAATATATTAGCATTTCATTCTGTAAAATTTGCATTTTATTTATGATTTAAATTGTATGTCTTGTAGGTATACATGATCTTGGATGCACTGGGGAATGTATAAACCTGGAGAGACTGGACCTCTCTGGAAATAATATCACAAATTTGGCTCCTTTAGCATCTTTACGGCTTCTTTCAGTCCTCAATTTGTCTAACAACAGGGTCTCCAATTTAGGTACAATTTTAGAAGAAAAAGATTATTTATTTCTTGCATTATTAAGATGATTACTGTCATGAAAAGGCTTTAAAATTTCTCATAAATTGGTCACTGCTTTTGTATTTCCAGAGCCCCTGCGCACTTGTGACATTTTACAGAACTTAAATGTGGCTGGTAATATTATATCCAGGTAAGACTAAATAACCACTGAATGTCTTTTTTTTCCTGCAGGTGATTAAAAATGTGAATATGTCACAAGCGGCTGTGTTACTGACATAAAAGCAGAAAAGCTTTATGCATAAGTTACTATGTTATTAGGCATTTTAAGAGCATGTCTGTTTTGCTTTTCAACAGTATTGAGAACCTACACTGCCTTGTTTCTTTGAGAAAACTAGAAAATATACGTCTGAAAGACAACACATATAATTACACTAATCCAGGTAATTCTGGTGACTTTGAACATATTCCAGTGGATGGAAATTCTCGATTAATGAACTCATGTTAAGTTTCTTTATGGCAGTGTGCAGAAACTCTTCATATAGAGCGGTAGTTCTCGAGATGTTCCCCAATATCAAAGTCCTGGATGGTAAGTTTTTTTTCCCCATTCTTTGGACATTTAACTGCTCAACATTAACTTGTAAGAGTTTCGTGTTTTAATGAATTAATCTGCTTAAATTGCAGGTGAAAGAGTTGTTGGGCGTGGAAGCGATCTGTATCAGTTATGCAAGGACATTGATGATACCATAAAAGGTATATTTTAATGAACTTGTTGTCACACTTTGTTTACTGGATTAATTTGGTGATTGTGGCACCGCTGACAGTTGTGATGCATTTGTGTTTGCCTTTGCTTGTATAATATACCGAGACTGATATTTACTTTTTTTGAATGATGATCAGCTGGTCTGTACAAGAATGGACAGCTTGTTGAACATTCTGATTGCAAGCCATGGGTGGAAGATAGTTACTGGGAGATAAAGAGATCTAATAATGCCATTATTGAAGAAGCCTATAAGCAATTTAATGGTAAGAGAATATCTGCAGACCTGTTCCTAGATATCTAGCTGGTTGCTAACAGTGTTAGATGCATAGTGTATTCCTTGACTTTTTATGTATTTTTCTTTGTACAGATGTTCTTCATGAATGCAGACTCCTCAACAACAGAGCCACTCATGTGATTTCACAAACTGAAAGATCCATGAGCCTGAAGAAGCAACCAAAACAATATGCCATCTGAGCCGGCCTATTTCGAACACATTTGTGGGCAACATTTATCAACTTCTCTGCTTGTGTGATATACCATGGCTAATGTACTGTAGATTTTTGCAGATTAACCACTCTGTATCGAAATGCTTGACATTTACCATTGCCTGACACACGTGCGCTGTCTTGCAGTGTGTGGCATTTGCTGACCTTGTACTCATCCTATGCATTGGGTATTGGACAAAACATGTAGGTGGTGTGAAAACCTTTACCTGTACCGACAGCCCTCAGTTTGGTTCAAAGATGTCTTTTACTTGCACAGTGTGCATTTTGTACCATATTGTAGCCTCTATTTATGCTGAGAGCTGCTTTATGCTGCTTAAGATTTTCTATTGGTTTTCAGTAATTTATAGCTTTTTTCCATTTTGCATTGCTGGAGAATTCGGGAAGTTATTGTGTCCCATGCTGTGTGCTTTCTTTGCAAGTTCAATTTCTGCAAAAAGAAAAAGGTGATTTAATGATTGCTTCAGCTGTTTCTACTTGTTTTATACCATAAAGTTTATTATATGTGCAATCAAAATGTGTAAAATACAGTGCGTATGAAGCTTTAATGGTGTACCCCCGCTTTTATTTTTACTAATATATCTGTATATATTATACAAAACATGTGTGTGATATGTATACAACTCATACATATATTCATACAGACCCATGTTTGCTCACTCTGAACCAATGAACATGATTTTAAAACATAAAGCAGAAGGTTATAGCCTGCAGAAGTTGTTCCTCGGCGTGTTAGAAGCGGTCCACTGGCGCCACCTGCAGGCGGTAATAGTGTTGCAACGCTAAGCAAACATCCGGATGCATTCACTATTATTATGCTATTTACAATATAGCCCATATGAGAAGCTTGCATTTAGTTTTAGTTTAATTTAGTCTTTTTTCATTATCTTTATCCAGAAGTTAGAAAAGTAAGAGCCAAGAGAGATCCTGTCTTTGAGTTTTACATTCCATTTGACATAAAGACGTGATCAGCATACACAGGAGAAATACTTTCAATACTTTTAGTAGTTCAGTCGATGCAATCATAAGACAGTTAAAAATAACAATAAGTTCAGATTCAGCTTTATCTTTGGCCGCTTTACAGCACAGTTATTGGGACTTTTTGATAGTCAGCAAACACTTTATGGCTATCAGCACATTTTTAAGTTAAAGGAAATGAAATGGCACATATGACAGAGGCCAGAAAACGTCTTTCATGTCAGTAGGACAGAGATAAAGGGCTTAATACGGCGGAAATGGAGGAAGGGGGATAAAAAAGGCAATGGGAGTAAGAAAGCAAAGGAAGCTGTTTTTACAAAATCTGAATGAAGGCAGGAGAAATGAGAAGCTCAAGTGGGAACAGGCGAGTCATATCACGACTTACAGACTTACATACATGGGCACACTAGTTTAAATTGTGTATTTAAACCAGTGTGTGTGTGT